>NC_137831.1:48025451-48282951 GCF_963921795.1 Nannobrachium achirus | reverse complement strand
AAAAACACACCAAAATAAATATGCTTTAAGTAGCATGTGAGGGGTCAAACTAGGGTTTTTTCATGATTCTGAATCCATTGCAAGCATTCGTTTTGCACGAGACAAAACTATGGTTTAATGATGAGTCATCACTTTTCACAGTTTTGTGGGAGCCACCTTCACCCCAAGGAATGTTTTTTGTGCAAAATTAATGCTTGCAATGGATTCAGAATCATGAAAAACCCCTAGTTTGACCCCTCACGTGCTACTTAAAGCATATTTATTTTGGTGTGTTTTAATTCTTTCTCTAGTTAATTTAATGGGACCCCAACTTTCAGCAACTGTCATGGATTCTCCTAGGGAAACTACATTTCAGTCTTTGTGGGATGTGTTACTAGACACCTTTACAAACACATTGGTGAAGAACATTTTTGGTAAGGAAGACATAAGCCTGATTTTTACTTTGACGTACAATGATGCTGCACAGCGAAAACTACTAGCGCACAACACATTGCATCCGTGACATGTTGTGACTTGTGAGCTTACAGATCTGCTATGTATGTGTAATTGTATAGGTGAGGTCTTGTGTGTGGCTTCTTTTTAGTTGCGACCGTCAGGTCGCAGTTACTATCAAAAACTCCACCGGTTGTCAGTCAGCCTGTCCGTCACATCACACTTTTCCCCTACTCATATCTCTGCCACCGTTGCACCTATCCATGCCAAACTTTGCACACACACTCCTTGGCTCATTCCTCACATGCCCTGCTTCTAGTGCCACCATGAGGCCAATTCTTGCAAAAACACATTTTTGGACACTGCTCCTACACATTTTGCCCTAAAATCACGCAAAGCGGTACACATGCAGTATGTCTAGACTAGTCTTGTCATCAACATGGACCCACCCAGTACTTCCCACTCGTCTCGCCCTCACCATAGACTGTACAAAAATATGGACGGTGGAATGCCATTGGTTTCTATGCTGCGAAATGAAGCTTTTTTTGGCCGTTGTATGGGTGACGCCATCATTGTAGAAATCAACGTTCATTGGTAGAAATGGTACCATCTCGATTGCTATTGGCTGCCAACGGTCACGTGCAACCGCAGGGATACATGGGACATTGTCTTGAGCTTGCCGAAAATAAAGCACACGAAGAAGAATCATCACAAGCCTATGATCACAAGCCCCTCGTACAGCATACCCTGCTATGACATCAAATATAACATAAATTGGAACATTGCATTCCAAAAGCAAGCCTTAGCTGACCTATTCTAATGTTTGTCATCATTTCAAGCTGTCTTACCTTGTTGCTAAGAGTGAGAGACGTACAGTAAGAGAGAGCTCACATAAAGCTCTGATTAATTAATTATAGAGAAGAGAATAATCAACAAAAACTGGCATCTGCTGCTGTGAAGGCCAAAGAATTGAGGCAGAGAGAGAGAGAGAGAGAGAGAGAGAGAGAGAGAGAGAGAGAGAGAGAGAGAGAGAGAGAGAGTGTTTGAAGGGAGGAAAGATAAAGGGAATGAATTAATAAAGTAGGGAAAGGAATATGAGGGAAAGAAGCTAGTTTTTAATTTACTTTTAATTATAGTTTTTCCCGCATGGGCAATTATTTGGATTAGAGTAAATTAAGGGTCAGTGTAAGCAAAATATAGCTTGTATATGAGTGTTTTATAATGCACGAAAAACAGTAACAAACGCAAAAGAACAATTTCCTTCATCTGTGTCAATTTATATCCAGGTGAAACTAGGTAGCCTACACAGTTTATGTAACACAGGTTCTGCTAAACCCAATTTACAGGTTCTTGCGCACAAGCGATCTATTGACAAACCACACCCACCAATGGGTACACAAATAACACATGAGCCAATTATAACAAAAGCACACACGACACGTGTATCTGTGGTTCGCAGGAACATATTTTGCCAACATTTTGGTGATATCGCTTTCTAGGTCAGTGGATCTCAACCTTTTCAGGCCATGACCCCCCAAAATAATCATATTTCAACTGGGGACCGCCCAAACTATTCATATATTAACTGGGGACCCCCCCCACCCTGACGAGCACTATGAGTTGAGGCATTACATTTTGTATCACACTGTTCTATTGTGAAAATAGCAGATCTACATGCTCACAACGCCTCGCAATGTGAGCTTGTAGATCGGCTATTTTCACAATTTCTTCGGTATGTCCGTGTCGGTGTTGGTAGAGGAGTTGTAACAGGTTCCTTTTTACAGTACCCATGTTGTTTTCTGCTGTTTTACTTATCTAGAATATTCAAATTGTATGGATGTACTTATTGTCTCCACCAGCCGAAGGCTTGGGGGAGAGTATATTTTCGCCCCTGTCCGTCCGTCCGTCCGTCCGTCCGTCTGTGTGTGCGTGTGTGCGTGCGTGCGTCCGGGTGTCCTCCAGTTTGTTACCAGCAATTCTCCGGCGCCGTTGGCCCGGTCACTGCCAAACTGAGCACACACACTCCCTGGATGCCAATTCAGAACCTCTGCCCCCCATCTTTCACATGGGCCTGTTCTAGCACCACCATGAGGCCAATTTGTGCAAAACTTCATTTGGCCAGTACTCCTACAGATTTTGTCCAAAAATCACGCAAATCGGTAGACAGTATCTCTACAGTCATGTGATCGACATGGATCTGTCTGAATGTCCATATTCCATCCTGATTGGCTGAGATTTGCATTCAAAGTTTGTAAGATTGGTCAGTTTTGAACAAAATGCCTTAAATCACGAACACAGCGTGCAATTTTTGTGAAATTGTGCACGCACATTCCCACTAGGCCGAGGAAGAAATGCCACTTCAAACTTTTCAGCCTCATGGTTTCACACGGTACAGTAGGTGGCGGTATACACCTAGACACGTTGGTTGTTACCCGCCATTAAAACTAACGAAGAAGAAGAAGAAGCCTCATGGTGACGCTATAACAGGCCACCTGGCCCGGTGGAGACCTGTACTCGGAAGAGCACTGCTTCTAGTTTACTGATCATATTTTGTTCTATTACCCCCTCAAACACATGGCACTCAGTTTACATGCACATTTCAGAGGACCATGCACAATGGAAATAAGCACTCAAGATTTGTTGTGTACACTTTTGACAATAGAAACATCAATCCATCAATCAATAGGACACCCTTGTAGCTGAGCTTCTGGTGTCTATGGCATTGACTGGCCACGTGGTTGATCAGCCCCGGACTGGGGGGAAAAAACGGCCCTGGCATTTGAGGTCCTCAACGGCCCTATGTCAAAACCACGCCCACTGAATGAAGACACTTCACATTATTTTTGGCCATACAGTTTTACTGATTAAAAAAAACAACAATATATATATATATAGAACGAAACAATGTAATTCTGGCCTCGTAAAATAAATAAAATATTTATATGAGATAGACTAGGCCTATATATGTGATAGCCTATATAAAATTCTGGTTGGTAAATAGCTCTGCATGGTTGCATTGTCAAGCTTCTGCATGACTGTATCCTAATTAGATCAATCTAAAATAGTAGGCCCCTAGATGTTTTTTCGTTTATAATATTCCATGCTAATTATTATTGAACCATTGTACATGTTAATATTTCACCAACATACACATAGGACACTCTTTTCCATCAATTTTACAGCGATCTAGTCTCAGTCAATGTTGCCAAACTCTGTGAGTGAAACAAGCAACCAGGTCTATGAAAACAAACAAACAAACAGTTTCACCAATTGAGCTCTATTACATTAGCTATTTTCTAGAAGAATGTTGAAAGCAAAGGCCAAATAAGCAACTACACTTCAGAAACAAGCCCAAACAAAAGCAACCCGCGACTAGAGACTTTAAAGGAAAACAAGACCAAAGTCGCTTATAATGAGGAAACCTGGCAACACCGCATTTTAACGCAGCATGCTCACGTGCATCTCGTCTGAATGCAATCTTCCGTCACCCGACTTTTAATTGCCAAGTTTGCCACTAAATGCCACTCACTGCCAGTCTGCCAGGAGTTGGAAAGCGTTTCTTGTAGGCTGTTTTTGGTGAGAAGACACCTTAA
Organism: Nannobrachium achirus; assembly: GCF_963921795.1. Taxonomy (NCBI): domain Eukaryota; kingdom Metazoa; phylum Chordata; class Actinopteri; order Myctophiformes; family Myctophidae; genus Nannobrachium; species Nannobrachium achirus. Next base: position 48,278,926 of record NC_137831.1, on the reverse strand, counting down.
CACTTAATATACAACAGCCTCACACACCACAGACACATGTTCAAAACCAGACGGAAATAACAGACCACTGCATAACTCACATCAAGTTCAAATTCACACGCAAAGACCATGCAGCCAAAAGCACCATCATTGTAACACAACGCACACACCAACACAGTGCTGGTATTAGTGCCAACAGATTGACCAAAGCACAATGCAATAGAATAGAATAATAAACTACTTGTTTATATATCCTACCTTATTGAATGAGCATCCGTCGCAGTGCGCGGTGCACAAAACGTGATAAGCGGCCATCGTATGGAATGATACAATCCGAAACCGGTGGCAGTGCGCTATTCTCCGCGAGACCGCGACCAGGTCGATGATGCAGTCCTTATTCAAACACACAAGAGTCTCTTTTTCCATTGCCATAAAGCTCCGTGTTCATCATCATCATCATCACCTATTCCTTCTTGGGCCGCGGCCGTTCCAACGCCACGTTGTTTCAACGCCACGTTGTTTCGGGCGGCCGAGCTTCTAGTAATAATAATGCACTGTCCTCCACCTCCAGTGTCTGTCCAGCGCCGGGCTCTGATAGCTCACTTCCCCGACAATAGGTGACTTGGCTGTGGGTAGACCATCCGATGTAGACAGCACTACTGGCCGGTAGCGACGCCTCCTCGTCCTCGCTGACAAAATAATTATTTTCAGCAGGCTGCTGCTGGGCTGCATCTTCCTCCAGATATTTTCGTTTTTTATCTCTTACTTTCTCCGCAATTTGCACGCACGGTTGAACACTGGTCGCATCTTCTATTAACGTAAATCCCGCCACCTTTTTTGAACGGGTTACGTTGACGCACGGAGCAAACCACTTGAGCAGGGGGAATGGAGTCTCTACCTCCCTCTACCAGTCACAATTACTTCACCACCCCCCCTTAATAACAGTGTATAATGGACCGGGCCGGCCCAGTTGTCTCTATTAGGGCCGATGGGTGGTGACTGCGTGCTTTTATAATTATTAGTATTATTAAATCTTTTTGGGGAGGGCTCGGTCGCGGCCCCAGAGACTGTCGGCCCTTCTGGCTTCTGCCAGAAGTGCCAGACCGGCCAGTCCGGGGTTGTGGTTGATTGTTACATCTCTCTGAGTGAAACTGACATTCTGGGTTTTTACAGAGGCATCTCTTCTCTGCCTCTCTGCTCCAGTAAAAGCAGGATGTGCAGTATAAGTGCCTTAAAGATCAGGACTGATACATCTGCAAGGGTCCTCCTGAATTTACGATCTCTTCATTTCTCTTTGGTCCGTGCTTGCCAAGTCCCCGGCTCTGGATTCTCAAGCTAGAAGAGGGAAAACATCATACTTACAGCAGTGACTTTTAACCCATTTAGGCCTAGGATTATTGAATGCTTTAACCAGTGAAAAACAGCAGATATACAAGCTCACAGCGCGGCACCAAGTGCCGCTCTGCGAGCTTGTAGATCTGCTATTTTTGAAAAAGTCGTGGAAATGTGTACACATCTTTGAATATATGTATTTTTAAAGCAAACGTTTGTAACGCAAATTTTGCTTCTGAGTGGTCCCTGGAACTAGAAAAGGTTTGAGCACCACTGACATAGTAGTCTCTCAAGAACAGACTAACTGAGCTCCAGTTGAGTGAAAAGGACCTTTTCTTTGACGATGGCTAAGCCAGATTGCTGACATAGAAACATAGGTTTTACAAAAAACCTTAGAAGGATTCAAAAGACATCGGGAATCGGGTCAAAATTCAAATTTTCACGATTTTTCAAAAATAGCAGTGCCGCGCTGCGAGCTTGTATATCTGCTATTTTTCAATAGTTAAAGCATAAGATAATGATACACAATAATGTGTAATGACACCGGCAAAGCGTCCTGGCTTTTTACCGTTTGGCAACAGCACAACCTGCTGTTGTAGGTGAATGACTTGTTTGATCTTGGAAAGTATTTGTGTGTGCGTGTGTGTGTGTGTGTGTGTGTGTGTGTGTGTGTGTGTGTGTGTGTGTGCGTGTGCGCGTGTGCGCGCGCAATGGGTTGATGTGTATCCGATTCCGGTCGGTTGAGCCTGGAGAGATCGTCACTCGATTAGTTTCTGTAGTCGCAGCGCACACTGCATCACTGGTAATCATAATGTGACATTTACAGTCAAAGGCAGCAGCTGTGTGCGTCCCGCATCTGAAAAGCATTTCATTTTATTTCCCACGTTCAAAGGATCACATTTGGAGGCATTGGCATTGGCCTTAAGTCTGCACATTGTTTGGTTGTGGACACCCGTGGGCATGGACTAGTTTAACCCTGCAAGGCCCAGCATAGTTTTTTGGCAACATTTTTTAAATAGTTTTTAAAAAAAAGTTATAATTAGCTTTCCAGTTTTTTTCCCCATATTAACATCAGCATTAAATCCTATTGTTTACAATACCATTGGCCACGATATTTGCATATAAATACCCCCCACAGAGGCTGACATTCACACCTCCCAGAGAAGTTGACATTCCAGTGTCTGGACGAACAACATCTCACTTTTTCTGAAGCTATTCCTCACAAAAACATAAGTAAAATGCCTGTAATATTTTTTTTGGTGATCATTAGAATGTCTAGAACATGTACATATGTTATTATTGTGAAAAAATATCCCCAAAATGCAAATTAGAGCATGATTTATGATTTATGGCTATAAAACTTAAAAAAAACATTATTATTTTTTAAACATTACATTTTCCTCTGATTAAGACTCCTACACCACCATTTGATTTTTTGGCAAGTAGAAATTAATTCGGGTCTTGCAGGGTTAAATGAAACAATACAGAGCATTGAAGTCAGACTGTGAAATGTTTTTTTTTTTTGTTTTTTTTTGTGGAGAGGAATAACAATGGAGAATGTGACAATCTCCAACGAGAAATGAAAAGTCATTGCAGCTTCAACAACAGGGGGGAAAAGCAAAAATAAATGTTTACTAGTTCACAGAAAAACTACACCCAATGTGAAGTGAATTCATTATAGTTGGATCGTTTCCGATACTTCCGTGACCATGGAGAGCGATGGTCCGTTTCTCAGTGGTTTTGTCAACTATGAAGGTTAAATAAGAAATTGAGCTCCCATGAACCTCGCAAAAATGCGGGCAAAATCTTTGACAGCCGCTGAAAGTTTGCGTCTCATTCACTTACTATACACTATACTATAAAGGAAAAAAAATACCCCCAAAAATCTGCTTTAAGTAGCATGTGAGGGGTCTACATGCAATGGGATGGGACTATACGCTTATATGGCAATTGGAGACGTCAACTTAGTTCTCTAGTTTATGTGGTATAATGTCTACTTTAGGTCCACTGGTTCTTCAAATGGGTTTCTGTGAAAATGAATATATTATAGGTTTGAGGGGCTATCTTCCCGGCTGACAAAATTGAAAATAAAGATATTCTGTGCGCGACTGTGCCTGTGTTTGGGGGCCTGCAACACTGCATTTCAATTAGCACAACCTTAGCCTCGGAATCCCAGCAGGCTTATTTAGCACAACCTTGACTCCGGAAGAAATACATCACAACTAAATTAGCCAGCAGACAAACACTATATTCTGAACAGTAAAAGGCAATTTGAAAACAACCAAAATGTCATTAAAAGAAATAGAACGGAAAAAGAGTAAAATTACAGTGCAGAAATTGACAAAACATTCTCAAGAAAGCGGCGGAAAACAGAAAGAATTTATATTCTGTGTGCGACTATGCCTGCATTTTGGGGACTGCAACGAGCACACTGCATTTCAATTAGCACAACCTTGACTCTCTACTCCAGGGGCGTCAATTGGGTATGGCAGGGGTATGCAGCTCCCATACCCTGGGTCCAGGGGGGGAAAATAAAAGTTACTTTTAAATATAAATCCATGAATGTCTCTTTGACAGATAGACTGTGCTGGTTATTATGTTGTTAAATTACAGTAAAATAACTACAAATGCAAAATGTAACAAGGTATTATACAGATATTCTCCACACTTGTATTCTCCCCATCTTGACAAAATGGTACAGGTGTAATGCATTATTGTTAATTGTGGCACGTTTACTATAGCCTATACCAAGTTTAGCTGCACTTGAATAACCGTTCCGGCTACCATAGAAACGGGGGAAAAAATGTAATGTACTTCTTAAAATAAATGTATCATGCCTGTTGCCAAGGTATGGCAACATGACTGGTGTCTTGCACGTGCGCGGCATGTTGCCATACCTTAGCTTTTTCGGAACTGACGCCACTGCTCTACTCTACTGGAAGAAATCGATCTCAACCAAATTAGTAAGCCAGCAGGCAACCACTTTGTTCTAAACAGTAAAAGGACATTTGAAAACAATACAATTTTAAATGAACCCATTTAAACCTGAGGACCCGATTCTACATACTGTATGTCTTCTAAATCTTAACAGTTTTCTGAAAAACTATATTAGTGGTTCTTAAACTAAAACCAAGGACCCCCAGAATTATAAGTATTTGGCCACGCACCCCCCATCTCAAAATATGTTGTTCCAGGGACCCCCAGAGGAAAAGATTTTTAGTTACATGTTTGCTTTAAAAAACATATTATATTCAAAGATATGCACATATCTTCATGGTTTTTCAATAATAGCAGATCTGCAAGCTCATAGCGCGGCACTCAGTGCTGCACTATGAGCTTGTATATTTGCTATTTTTGAATAGCTAAAGTATAAAATAATGGTTAAAGTGTTCCAGACGTGAATGTAATGTATTAATGTCAGCTATTCAGAAACTAGGAAAGCTTATACATTTTCACTTTCCACAAGCCTCCTTAATCTTCTGTAGCACAGCTGTTAATGAGGGTGCAGAGCTTAATGCTGGACATCAAGGTTCAAGGTTGTACTTTATTGTTACGTCTTTTGTACAGGTAGGCTACATAAGAGAAAAACGTATTATTTTTCGGCTTCCTTACAGACAATGCAGTGGTATATAAAATAAAGCAGAACAACAGAAAACAACACATTTAAGATAAAATAAGAAGTAATAATGACTTAGGAAGAAAGAAAGTGCAAAAGGCAAAAGAGCAAAGAGAATGGAAAAGGCATCCTCAGCTGTGCATGTGTTGTGCATACAGTTTGGTGTATTTTATACACCAATGGCATTATTTTCCCATAGTAGCTGTGCTTCAACTATTTGTAAACAACTTCACAGTGTGTTCTATGTGCAAAAGGTCGGTATAATTTCAGAAGTCGAGTTCTGCCTATAGTCAGGGGATATCTTCAGAAATAGTGTCAAATCCTGGAATAAATTCCTTACCAAAATATTTCTTCACAAATGTGTTTGTAAAGGTGTCTAGTAACACATCTCACAAAGACTGAAATTCAGTTTCCCTAGGAGAATCCTTGATAGCTGATGAAAGTTGGGGTCCCATTAAATTAACTATACAGGATAAAAGACACCAAAATAAATATGCTTTTAAGTAGCGTGTGAGGGTTAGGGGTTTTTCATGATTCTGAATCCATTGCAAGCATTTGTTTTGCACGAAAAACATTGCTTGGGCTAAAAACGGCCCCACAAAAATATGGTTTAGTGATCAGTCATCACTTTTCACAGTTTTGTCGGAGCCGCCTTTACCCCAAGGAATGTTTTTCTTGCAAACCAACTGCTTGCCATGCATTCAGAATCATGAAAAAACCCTAGTTTGACCCCTCACATGCTACTTAAAGTTGTACCATGTAACTTTTTTTATAAAACAAATCTTAAAATTGTCCTAACTGTTAAATCGCTAAAGTTTTAGAACACCCACTCCGTTATTTTCAGCTTCTGAAGCCTTCTCTTTATATGTTTTCTATGATCCTGGCCGTGGACCGGATTTCACGCATGACGTAATCTGCATCATCTGTATACGTTGTGTATACGTTGCCCAATCACATCGCCGATCATGCACACATGGTACACTACCGGCCAATCACAGCGCATCTTGAAGTGGGGTCGCCATATTTGTAGTCGCCCGTGTGTCTCTTTACTCAAAAGGTAATCTCGCCTACCAGGCAGGGTGAAGTAGTCCGTTTCTCCGGAATGCCTGAACGCACAGGAACCAGGGACCCCTCTAAAGATAGCTCTCGGCGTTGTGGAGGCAGACGCGGGGGTGTGAAGGTACGAAAAACGGGCGAAAGACGCGAACGCGACCGCGGTTTGCTATAGGGCTACTGACCACTAGTTGAGCATCTTACACAGTATAGCTTTAAAGCATATTTATTTTGGTGTGTTTTATCCTGTATAGTTAATTTAATGGGACCCCCCAACTTTCATCAGCTGTAACGGATTCTCCTAGGGAAACTGAATTTCAGTCTTTGTGAGATGTGTTACTACACACCTTTACAAACACATTGGTGAAGAAATCTTTTGGTAGGGAATTTATTCCAGGACTTTATAAGATATCCCCTGACTGCTAGTCGAGTTTGAAATTCACAGCGTCCTCTGCATTTTCATACACAGGGCCAGGTATCAGATCTATTACCGTTTACACTGCACATTTCCTCCAGTCCAGATGACCTGGGTTTCATATCTTGGGCAGAGAAAGGGATTAGTAAAGTTATGGATTTGTATTATGGATTTATTTTACAGTTACAATATTCCGCCAAACTTGTTCAAATAGTTACAAGATAGAAGCTACAAATCGACAGCAGTTAAACAGTCCCTTTGTAAAACCTTATTGTCTATAGCAGGGGTTCCCAAACTTTTTTGTCTCAGGGCACAGCATGAATATTTTTTTAATCCGAGGCACCCCTACATTATAATTTTCACTCCCAGCACCTTATATTTATAGCATATCGTCGTTGTCGGGTGGAAACCTTCTATGTCCAAAACCGTTAGTTTCGTATTTATCATCTATAAAATGTACTAAACTAGTGAAAACAGCAGATCTACAAGCACACAACGCCTTGCGATGCGAGGCGTTGTGTGCTTGTAGATCGGCTGTTTTCACTAGTTTTGTTCGACAGTCTTGTATGATGAAGCAAGGCTTTGCTTTACCAAAAGACGTACACATTTGAAACTTGGAGATACGAGGTTTCTGCCCGACAGTGAGGATATTTTAGTGATTATGTTGCGAGGAAAACGTTGAGATAATAGCCATTTTGGTTAGAACTGACTGAAAATAACTTTGTACTTCAAGTTTAAAATGATACTAAATATTGTGTCCAAGTAAATTCCAAATATTATCAATTTATCTCGCGGCAACCCTGGACTGCCGTCACGGCACCCCAGGGTGCCCCGTCACCCACTTTGAAACCCCCTGGTCTATAGCCTTGAGATGGCCATATTACATCATCTCCATGGTCTTGGATGGCCAGGTCTCAGCTTTATATATTCATGATGTATTTCATTCTAAAGAATCGTCGAACAACAAGAAAGTGGCTTGGTCCAATGACTTGAGTGGTGAAATCTCTGAAACTGACTTGTAGAACGTTTGTTATAATCCTCCAACCCAGTCCAAATGATAATAATAACTTATAATTCATACATATATTACTCGCTCCCTGTTGCACCGCTTTGATAAGGATTATCCTGATTCATGAATGAAAATGTGGCTTTGAAATGTTGCTGGCTCAACATGATGATTTTGAAGATCATAAACCATCTGCTATTATTCATTCTCTTCTGCTTGTTTGTCCTATAGGAGGTGTTATGTATTCATGGATTACTTTCCATTAGACCATCAGATGCAGATTAAAATATTGTATGGATTAAAAGATTGTATGGATATTGGATTAAAACACTTTCCATCTTTGTTGATGTAGGAGGACATGTTGTTGAATGTATTAATAGGAATGTATTCATCTTCCTGCTACTTTTTGCTCATGGATATATTATATATTAAAGGGATATTCCACTTTCAACAGGGAAACACCTTATGGGCTTTTCTCCCCACACACACACCCATTGTAACTTCAAACTCCATTTCATCCATGATAAAAAATAAATAAATAAATAAATGAAAAAAGTTATCGAAAGTTATCGAAAAAACACGGTCTGCTCACGTATTAGGAGGGTAGTATGAGTCACCAGAAAAAATAATTGGTGTTTTTAATGAATCTATCATGGTTAAAATGAAGTTTGAAGTTACAATGGGTGTGTGTGGGGAGGAGGCCTGGAGGGCCTGGTAACATTTACAATCAAATATCTAAATATTGAATGAAGCAAATTAAAAACTGTTCAGGGTGTTCATAAAAGCGTGTTCATAAAATATGTTGTTAAATTACAGTAAAATAACTACAAATGCAAAATTGTACAAAATGGTCACTTAAACAAGGTATTATAATGATATTCTCCACACTTGTATTCTCCCCATTTTGACAAAATGGTACAGGTGCAATTCATTATTGTTAATTGTGGCACGTTTACTATAGCCTATGCCAAGTTTAGCTGCACTTGAACAACCGTTCCGGCTGCCATATCCAGCCCAAGAAACCGTAGAAACGGGGGGAAAAATGTAATGTACTTCTTAAAATAAATGTATCATGCCTGTTGAGTTTTTTTTTAACACATTAAACACAATTTCTTAGTTATGCAAGAACATTTCAGTATGAGGCACACAAAACCAATACAGGCTTTTGTGAAAATAGGGAAACAAACAGACGCCAGCAAAAATAAACTTGAAAAAATGTAATTAACTGTGGTTCTTTTTGTTGAACATAACAATGACAACAACATTACAATTCAGCTTTTGCTAGTCTTGATAAGCCCTTATAATCTTTATTTTCTCCACCAAATCTGATTTACTGCGGAGTGTGGAGCTCAATGTTGTCTGCCCTGGGGGCGTCAAAAGGGGGGGAAAAGTTGGACTGAGTTACTAGGGCCCAAGGTGGAGGGGTCTTAACTATTTTATTCTTTAGCTGTTGAAAAATAGCAGATGTACAAGCTCACAGCACGGCACAGAGTGCCGCGCTGCGAGCTTGTAGATCTGCTATTTTTGAAAAGTCGTGAAAATGTGTGCAAATCTTTGAATATATGTATTTTTTAAGCAAACATTTGTAACTAAAATTTCGCTTCTGGGGGGTCCCAGGAACTAGAGATGGGGGTCCGTGGCCAAATGCATATTTTGGGAGTCCTTCACATGAAAAGGTTTGAGCACCACTGACATAGAAACATAGCTTTAAAAAAAGAAGAAAAAAAAAAAAGAAAAAAGGATTTGAAATATTCAAAGACTTGCACAAATGTTCACGAAGATAGCAGAAGATGGCAGATCTACAAGCTCACAGCGCCGCGCTGTGAGCTTGTATGTCAGCTATTTTTAAAATGATGCATAACAATGCGTTCCCAGTCTAAATGGGTTAAACCCCCCTCCCCCTGTGAAGAACATTCATGAGGGGCCCGCAGTGAATCCTTGTACCCAGGGCCCAGAATTTGGTGCGACACCCCTGTGTCTGACACCTTTTGAGTGGCCTCCAGCTGACTTTGGCCAGTACATTTTGGACACAATCCCTTCCTCTTCATCAGCATATACAGGATACTTCCAGTTGTATGCAGGAGGGACAGGTTGGGCTGAGTGGAGAGGATGAAAACAGAGGGAGACTAGTGTAGAAAGGTGGGAAATGGGCTAGAGAGAGTCTAGCGTTTAGGCATTTGTCCAAACTCACATGACCAAGATGACACACACACTAGGGCATTCACGAATAGTGATTTTTAGTATTCTAATTATTCGACCTCAAAGTATTCGAATAGTCGAATATTCTACAGGACTGGCCAAACTGTCAAATATTAAGTAAGCAAGAGGCGAACATTGTGAAAATAGCAGATCTACATGCTCAGAACGCCTCGCAACGCGAGGCGTTGTGAACATGCAGATCAGCTATTTTCACAATATTTATCTGCGGAACTGAGTCACATTAAATGTTATACCTACAATTCCAAGTGCTTGTCAGGGTGGGTGTCCCCAGTTCAAATATGTTTATTTTGGGGATCACGGCCTAAAAAGGTTTGAGAACCCCTGGTATAGAGCATTAACAAATTCCTCCACCAGGGGCATTGACCAAAAAAAAAAAAAAAAAAGAAAGAAAAAAAGTGAATATTCGACTTTGGTGAACAACGTCGAATCATGACTTTGATATTCCAATATTCCAATATTTGAATATTTGGTGAATGCCCTAACACACACACACACACACACACACACACACACACACACACACACACACACACACACACACACACACACACACACACACACACACACACACAGGACATAATACGGCATACTGCCTTATGCCATCCTTCAAGGCTCAACAACACTAACTTGCTCTGTTGCATGTGGTACTGAATAGAAATACGGATCCTAATCTTGAAACATTAGAATATTGTGTGAAAAAGCATTGCAAATGCCATAGAACCCCATATCATAACTGACTTCTGAAACTTCCCACTGGACTTCAAGCAACTCTGACTTCAGAAGGTTGACATTTCTCTATTATGAATCCTTGTGTTGAGTGGTCTGGTGTAATATTGTAACATTTTGAAATATGGACTTTTGATATTCATGAGCTGTATGCCATACACATTCAACATTTTAACAAAAAGTTTAGGAATAATTCACTGTGCAATGTATCTAGATTCTAGAATATAGGAAAGTTTCAAGAAAGATAATGAACGTTTCAAGAAAATGTATTTTTACACAATATTCACATTTTTCGAGATGGATCTGTTCTTAGGAACACATCAGGAAAATAATATACAGTTTCATGATTTACAACATAATTACTATTTATGTATACGGCAATTAAACATCAACACAGCACAACAAAAATATCAAGTTTAAACTTTATGAGTAGTAATACATCAAAATTATTATTCTGCTACAGTGATATCACACACTACATACAAATAGGAGAAGGGTGTCAAGTTCAGTCAACTTAATGTGAGCTTCTTGAAGGAGAAAAAAAAACTTGCATGCATTATGCATTGGACTTGTCCAGCACCCCCAGCAAATGTCCAGCAAATACTCTTCTTGGTAAGGACCACACAGGCAGTCGACAGGCCTTATAAATAATAAAAAAGGGTCTACATCAGGGGTCTTCGATGTTTTCAGGCCAAGGACCCCTTTGTTGAGAGAAAGATGAAGCAGCAAAGATGAACCCCCACAACCTGTTCATAGATTCCTTATAGTTTAATTGTTAGACAGCACGATCATCAATGTATTTTGGATTCATGTCAATATGTGTTTTCAGCTATTTAACCACTTGAACCGTCATTACCTAATAAACTTGACCTTTCACTCTGTACTTCGTCCCCTGACTCCCCTCTACACCAAACGTCTTTGCCGGAAATAGCCGTTCTACAAGCTCACAACGCCTCGCAGTGCAGGGGTCCCGGAGGGGTCCCGGACCCCCTGTTGAAGACCCTTGATCTACATTGACAAAGGGCACCTTAGTCATCAGGGGCAAAATGGCAGGTTCTCGAATTAAATTGACAAAGGATTTTTACAGTGGCATCTCATTTCTGCCTCTCTCCACCGTTGGAAAGTAAAAGGACTGATATCTACAAAGGTGCTACTGACCATATGCTATCTTCCTTTATCTTGTCCATGCTTGTAAAGTCCTCAGCTCTGGATTCTCAAGCGAGAAACAGTAGTGACGTATAATAGCGACTTTAAGCAACGCTACGGCTACAGCAGATGGCAACGGTAACCGCAAATGATCAGCACTTGATAGATAAACCTGCCGCCGTCGCGGCCGTCTCTACAACACCAGAAGGTCCCTTCCCACGTAGTGTCTACTCTGTCTGCTGTGTAGACGCGTCGCCATGGGAACCAAAGCGTTCAGTGAAAGGGGTGGGACCCCGTCGCCGACGGCTGTTTGCTTAATGACTTTCACAAGACCTAAAATCACAGTAACCTTTCACCGGTTAGTATTTGGGGCCTCACTGCGTGTCCTCAAGGCGAAAAAATCTGGTGAGGCGCACAATTAGGGCCTCTCCAACTCCTTTTCCCGGGCTGAATCAGGGGCCCAGCATGTCCCTGGTGGCCAGTGTGGATCAGACTTTAACTATGGAAAGTGCTCAGTCTTTGCTGGTTCTTCTTGGTGGAAGGACCTGCTTTGGGCGATAAGCGATACACACTCCACATTCTACGACTTGTTGCTGTTGTTGTTCTAGATTCTAGCCCCCAGTCCTGTGTGTGTGTGTGTGTGTGTGTGTGTGTGTGTGTGTGTGTGTGTGTGTGTGTGTGTGTGTGTGTGTGTGTGTGCGCGCGCGCGTGCGTGTGTGTGTGTTCTGTAGGTGTCTGAATCACAGACACGATCAGTCAGCCGGGGGCAGTCCGAGTGACAGTCCACTTTTCTAGGACTTCATGTATTTTGGGGAGTAAATAGAACAGCCTAGACTAGAGCAGTGGTTCTCAACCTGTGGGTCGGGAACCCTCCTCAAATTATTTGTGGGGGTCCCCAGATGATGAACTTAATGTGCAACATAAAGTTTTAGTCTATGCACATTTCTTCTCACTTGATGATTAAACATTGACAAATGTATGTGAACGGGCTGCTCTGTAAACCCTTTAAACCAAATTAAGTACGAATGTTACTGTTACTGAATAGAAAACAGGCAACTTACTTTTATTTTCAACATATTGACATAAAAAACTAGACTTTTGATGTCAGTATTTTCTAGTCAAAATGTTGTCGATTAAATGGGAGACTTGGATTGAGCAATCAGGAAAAGGGGGTACTGAAGCCAAAAAAGTTTGAGAACCACTGGACTAGAGCATGGCGATGTACCTTGCCATGCAACATCAAAACAACTGCTGCTGTTATGTCACAGTCATGAAAAACTGTTCTGCCAATTCAGTTATTCACTGCTGTGTCTCCTGCTGCATAGGGGCCTCTAAGGGCCTGTAGTAAACAGGGTCCTTCAGCTGTCCGAGTCCCTCTGAGATGTAATTAAGTTTGTCCTGTATGACAAATTGTCCTCCTTTATCGAAACGTGGCAAAGCAGCTTTCAGTTTTTATGCAACACCAGGGACGTGCTGGCCATTGGGAAAAGCGGGACAACTCCCGAACGGCCGGTTCATTCCCGGCCGGTCCACGCCGGCCATTAGGAAAAAAAATAAAAATAAAAAGTCGGCCTTCGTTCCATTTTGGGGGCTGGGCGGCCAACAAAGTAAATCGTCACTGTCGGGCAGAAACCTCGTATCTCCAAGTTTCAAATATGTAATTTTTTTCACAAAGCAAAGCCCTGCTTCATCATACAAGGCCGTTGCACAAAAGTAGTGAAAACAGCAGATCTACAAGCACACAACGGCTGTTTTCACTAGTTTAAATCATTTTTAAAATGATAAACAAACAGTTTTGGACATTCAAGGTTTCCACCGTACAACAATGAAATATAACTCAAGTAATTGGCCCACTGGCTTGTCACTTGTCATGATCTGAAATGGCAAATCTTTGAGTAGCAGCAGCGCTATAGAGAGAGATCTCTCCCTCTATAGCGCGCAATGAGGGCCTCTCCAACTTTTTTTCCCCGGGCTGAATCAGGGGCCCAGCATGTCCCTGTGCAACACATATCTCAACAAGTTCCCAGAAAACTGCAGATCTTCTAGGACTCTCATTTCTTTTCAACTAACGCCAATATTGCCACATGGCAGCCCGTCCCATGACAAATACCTATCTACAGATCCATCTCGAAAAATTAGAATATTGTGTGAAAAAGCATTGCAGATGCCTAGAACCCCAAATCATAACTGACTTCTGAAACTTCCCACTGGACTTCAAGCAACTCTGACTTCGGAAGGTTGACATTTCTCTATCATAAATCCTTGTTTTGAGTGGTTTGTGTAATATTGTAATATTTGAAATATGGACTTTTGATATTCATGAGCTGTATGCCATAAAAATTCAAAGTTTTAACAAAAAGGTTTGGAATAATTCACTGAATGTGCAATGAATCATTATATTATATGAAAGTTTCAAGAAATATATGAACGTGCCGAGATTGTTTTCGCCCCTGTCCATCCATTTGTGTGTGTGTGTGTGTGTGTGTGTGTGTGTGTGTGTGTGTGTGTGTGTGTGTGTGTGTGTGTGTGTGTGAATCTCCGCCACCGCTGAGCTTTCTATGCACACTCCCCTGTCGGCCAAGTATAAACCTATACCCCAAATTCTCTGCCTCATATACAGTAGGGCCACCAGGAAGCCATGTGATATTAGTGATGTGTCGGTCATGAATGACCCGTTCAAATGAACGGATCTTTCTGGTGAACGAGATCGAACGGGTCACCATCCGGAAAAGACCCGTTCAACCGTTCACGGCGTTCAGTTGCAAATGCGACGAGAGAGAGAGAGAGAGAGAGAGAGAGAGAGAGAGAGACGCTTCATTCAACGTATCTCACAAGAGAAGACAGACCTGACCGACCGTTCCGTCCCTCCTTTCCACCGTTCCTCTTTCCTTATTGGACACTGACTGTAGTGGGCTGGAGGCGGGCTCTCCCTCAGAGAAGCAGGACTGTGTGTGCGTGGGGGTGTGGAACAGAAATCAGGGACCGTACAGTTACGGAGCAGCAGAGTGCCTCCGACCGCGAGAAGAGTTGTGACTGATGATTGATTGACCGAGACCGACTGACTGACTGCCTGCGAGTGAAAAGGGTGTTATCGTTCATTCTTTGAACGGGATGTTCTAATTACTAGCCTGATTACTAGCCTACCCTACGAGACTGCAGACTGACTGACTGACTGACTGACTGACTACTGTATTAAGTTTGCAAAAAAAGCGGTACAGTTCTATACAAAAGAATGCTAGAAGATAAGCCATAGAAAACACTATGGCATTAATCTATCCTACAAGCAGCCTATAGTAACACATCTCATCTCATACAATGGACCATCGAGCCAGTGTCATGTTAATTCATGAAGTGTGAACGTAATGCTAATGGTAAGGGATAATCGTTCATTCTCTGAACGGGTGAAATGTTAATTTGCGCTTTTGAGTGAAGTTGGCCGTTTTATAATGATAGAGCGTGCGGCGACGGTGTGAATGTTTTTGATTGATATGCATGCGTGCACCAGATGTGGAAAAAGCCTACTCCGATTTTTATTCTTTTAGGGTGCAGGGCACTGCAGGGAGTCTGTCATCTGACCGAAACAGTCAGGCAGAGAGGAAAGAGGTGTGTTTTTGACTGCTTGTGCTTGACTGACTGACTGACTGACTGAACTCGACTGATTATCGGTCACGGCTCTGAACGAGAATGATGTGACGACCGACTCCAACCCCCCCCCCCCCCCCCCCCCCTGCTTCCCGAAAGTTGTGAACGACCGATTGAACGATAATGACCGAATCTATCTTGTGAACGAACGAACGATGATTCGGTTCACGGAAATGAACGAAAATTCCCACCACTATGTGATATTACTCCTGCAGATTTTGTCCAAACATCACCCAAACACACATTTACAGTATCTCTATCATGTGATCTGTCTAATTCTTCATATTCCACCCTCATTTGCCCTGACTTCCAAGTTTGCAGGAACGGAACGTTTTGAACAAAATGCCTCAAATCATGAATGTAGTGTCCGACTGTCGTGAAACTTTGCACACACATTCCCATTAGACCATGCCACCCTACATTATTTAAATCCGCCTCATAGTGGCGCTATAACAGGTCGATTCAGGCTTTGGCTTATAACTCTTCAACCTAAAGTTATTTTCCCCCTGGATTCCTTGGATCATTATTACGCAACCCCCCAATCAGGCCAAGCCCATTTCCACCTGACAATATTAACACCATTTTGTGTTTCTTTTGCAAAACACAGTTTTTGTTCTCACAGTTGCTAAACCCTCGCTGTGCTAGCTTAAACTCTCTGAACGGCTGCCACTGCTCAGTGCTACACATTTTTGCGACTAGGTAAACACTCTAATTTTTTTGCACTTAGCTTCCTATCTCACTGCCTGCTCTCTCCTTTCACTTGCTTTTTTAACTGCTATTTTCTCTTGGTATCTCTGGGGTAATTCTATCAAGATGTATACGTTTTTTTCCCCCCGATCCCATTCCAAGTGGCCAAATCACAGGCCTGATCAGGAGAGTAACAGGGTGTCAGTCTGAAGATGATACAGTAGCCTATGGCTCCTATTTTGAAATATGTACTTCCAGTGGCGTCAGTTCAGAAAAAAGCTAAGGTATGGCAACATGACTGGTGTCTTGCATGCGTGCATTCGCGTGAGTGCAAGACACCAGTCATGTTGCCATACCTTAGCAACAGGCATGATACATTTATTTTAAGAAGTACATTACATTTTTTTCCCCCGTTTCTACGGTTTCTTGGGCTGGATATGGCAGCCGTTCAAGTGCAGCTAAACTTGGCATGTTAGTAAATGTGCCACAATTAACAATAATGAATTGCACCTGTACCATGTTGTCAAGATGGGGAGAATATAAGTGTGGAGAATATAATTATAATACCTTGTTAAAGTGACCATTTTGTAAAATTTTGCATTTGAAGTTATTTTATTGTAATTTAACAACATAATAACCAGAACAGATAGACAAAGAGACATTCATGGATTTATATTTAAAAGTAACTTTTATGTTCCCCCCTGGACCCAGGGTATGGCAGCTGCATACCCCTGCCATACCCAATTGACGCCCCTGTGTACTTTTGAAACTATGGATCCCAGTGCATGTTTAAATCATTCAACAAACAACAGAGTTGACAGAGTTGTTCTGGGCATCCCATAATAGGCAAACAATCTAGGAAAATAGGTAAACATTCTGTGTAAATATATCCACAAGCTCACGTCATAATGAGACGAGAGATGAATCATCTACTTTATGTGAAGATATTTGGTTTAGAGCTCACCCTCTCTCTCTCTCTCTCTCTCTCTCTCAATGTAATAATGTAATGAGTTTGCCATCCTCTTCAATCCTCATGTTAATAGATCTGGTCTGTCTCTGCCCCCACATCAATGTACCTCATTTCTCACTTATTGGGTGATACAGCAGCTTGGGTCTCCCTCTTATGTTCTCTTGACCCTTTTCCCACAAAATTGTTCAAGCATGTCTTTCCCTGCCAATCAAATGATGTACTGAATACGTTTTTTTTTTTTTTTTTTTACAAATCATTTTCATTATCTTGTGTGTGTGTGTGTGTGTGCGTGTGTGTGTGTGTGCGTGTGTGCGTGTGTGCGTGCGTGCGTGCGTGTATGTGTATGTGTGTGTAAGTGTGCGTGTGTGCGTGCGTGCGTGCGTGCGTGCGACAGGAGAGAGAGATCTGTTAACCTGTGAGGTGACAACAAAGCTGATGTACAGATAAAATGTACCTGCTTTAACTTGACTTAACCATGACAACTCATTGTTTGCTTCAAGGTGTTGGTTTATCGACAGAGGAATAGATAAACTATCTAGCCTATCTAATCAACATGTGCAAATATTAGCACTTGCCCATCTGTTCAGTCACACGTTTGCGCTCGTTTTCCTCTGCAAATGTTTACGTGGCTTCAGCTGCAGGGCGGGATGTTTTGCTGGAGGTAAAATATTATGCCTGAGTAAACAGCAGAAATTCAAATAAAAAAGTCTTATTCAACATATCTAAACAGATCATTTTCTTCAACTTTTGTTCCACTCCACAGGTTGTATCTTCGAAGCAGGACTTTAGGAACACAGTTGTTTATCACTTATGTCAACCCTATCAAGCTTTTTACAAAACAAACAATCCCAAAACAATGTAACATGTCTCACCTTCACTTTCAACTCAGGTGATACAAACACTTCTTTACAACCAACATGTTTTGCCAGGGCTTCCCTTGAAAAAAGCCTTTTCTTTTTTTCTTTTTCATTTCTGTACATTAAGGGGGTCTTTATACCAGGACGATTGGAAACGCTGCCGGTCTCGTTTTGGATTTATTACCCAAAAAACGTCGCGTTTACACCTTGTTGTTGGTTCGTTTTTCTGTGTTTATACTACAAGTTGACAACGCATGAATTCAAGCAAAATGTGTCATGTTCCCAGCCTACATAGGCCTATACTGTGTATTTACCCTTCAACTATAAAATATAGGCCTATATTGTTTTTAATGAGCCATGCTTTGTAATTAGGCTATGCTCCCAAATCCATATTATTATCATCTGTTCGCATATTCAATGAGTCCCGCAAAAGGAGGTTTTTAGCGAGGTGAAGTGAAACACCAACAAAAGTCACCTGGAAGATGAAGGTCGGAACATTTATAGCCTATGGAGCATATTTCTGGACATTATCTACGGGGATGGGCTATATTAAGTGAGTTCTGTCTTCTAGCTGCAACACAGAAGTATAACGCACCATGCGAGGCAACTAACGGAGTAGGCTAGCCTACAGAGGCACATATGGGTATGGTAGTCTACCATACCTTGATTACAAGGGAAAATAATAAAATGTACTTCTTAAAATAAATTCATCATGCCTGTTGCTAAGTATTGGCAACATGACTGTCTTGCATGCGTGCCTTGCACGTGCAAGACCAGACAACAGTCATGTTGCCATACCTTAGCTCTTACTGAACTGACGCACTGCACTGGGATGCGGCGCAATGGAGGATGATGTGCCGTCGCCGTTGCAAAATAAACTAACGGAATAAATTAATGAACTGACGCCATACGCCACTGGCAGTCTGTTATTTCACTGGAAGTCACAATCATAGCCTTCCGTTATGGCTTTAAGTAAATTGCCTAGTTTGGAAGCAACATGCGTGCCTTAAGAGTTAAGAGGAGGCTAGACGCACTGGAGAGAAAAGCGACATGATTTCTTTGACTGGAGGAGAGGGAGCGAGGATATGGAGGAAGTTTTTGTGATGGTCTCTGACTGACTGGACAGTTATGTTTATTCTGTCTGTCTGTCTGTCTGTCTGTCTGTCTGTCTGTCTGTCTGTCTGTCTGTCTGTGTCTGTCTGTCTGTCTGTCAGCAAGACTCAGCATATTACAATAACTCACTCATTACCTGAAGTCCGCTGCGTCTGTGATGTGGCGCGGTGCATGAAGAATTAATCCAGTATTTTTTGGTGAGAAGTTGAAAAAGGGGGACGCAAAATAGTCATTAATCATAGCTTTGCTTAGAATGGAATACCATAGCCTAATGGTTTAATTTAACTTTGCGGAGAGGAGAGCTGTTGCAACTCCGACAGGCCAGCTAGGGTACCAGCCCAGGTGCGACGACTTGTGCGTAATTAGACATTTTTAAAAGGCTTTCATATAGACTACTCCTGACATTTTTCAAATGAGGTTTGTGCTAATAGATCACTGGGCTATTTTCTGGGTTTTAATTAGGCCTACAACAACACAAATAATAATAATACATTTTCGGTTAGTCTGACAGACTGACACTTATATGCAGCAGGGGAAGGGGAGCAGAGGAGGGGGTGCTATGACATCATCGCACTCTCCCTCACGGCCGAATTCCGATATTACACCGTTGCGAAACTGATGCGAAACCGCAGAAATGCACTTTCAGAGCCGAATTCGGAAAAGTATCGGTTAGGGTCATGAAACCGCGTCTCCGTGTGTCAAAATGGCCGAATCAATAGTAAAAACTATCGTCTACAAAAAAATCGACCTCATGTAATGACCCCCTAATATAAAAAGACACAGCAAAATGGAAAACATAGCATACCAGCACATAAATAAGGCTATAGTCCTTTCCACAGCTGGCCTGGGATCAAATATATTTTGAGAATCTTTATTGCATGCCATCACCCCTATCTGTTCCACAATAGATGCCTCAGACAAATATGCCAGAGCTTTTGGCCAAATTAAATCTCCAATAATGAACTGTACAAAAGAACAGGGAGCCGGAACATCACCAAGGAGATAACACACAGACGCCTGAGATGGCTTGGACATGTACTGAGAATGGAGCAGGACCACATCACAAAGGTGGCCTTAATAGTCTGAGCGTTCGAGCAAAAATTGTGCACTTTACGATAAAAGCATGACATTTGGCACACAGTTTGAACATGCCATATGGATTTTTTTTTGTCTATAGGGACATCGCAGATTTGTCTTGGGAAACTTGTGGGAGCCAATCAAAGTTGGGGTCTCAGACTTTACTATACAGTAAAATAATGCAAAAAATAGTTTTACTGCCAGATGTTATTATTTATTTATTGGGTCTTGTGCCAGCAAAAGCAGCTTACCTTTGCGAGGTTATAGACAAAGATCTATTTTTTTTTCTTTTTTTTCCCCTCATTACATAGTGCACTTTGGTCATACTAGCAGTAGAGGGCAGCCTCGTGCAAGAATTAATGTGAAATGGGCCGCTGCAGCTTCCATACATTCAGGGTGCAGAGTCGCATCAGAGCAATAGAACGACAGCTAGCAGCCAAGAAGTGAATTTGGACATTATTGATGTTTATGTGAGGTGGAGATTTCAAAGCAGGATTACAGGAGATGCTTATACTGTACACACCCGCGCGACCCCTCATCAGTTTACAGACATCAAAACAAGGTACAAAAGAACGAGCGAAAGAACGTACAATTGGCATCGCGCCGCCGTGAAAAATGGGGCGAGCGGGAACGTCCAAAGCAGTAAAAGAGTTAAGTAGCATGTGAGGGGTCAAACTAGGGTTTTTTCGTGATTCTGAATCCAATGCAAGCTAATGTTGCGATACAAATCTGTGATGTCCCTAATGCCAAATGTTCCATATGGCATGTTCTGTGTGCCAAATTTCATGCTTTCATCGTAAAGTGCACGATTCCATCAAAATACTGCCCGAAACGCCCGGACTGAAAGATGGACATAAGAAACTAAAAACCTGGGAGGCCTAAAACCACCTGGCGCAGAACTGTGACACAAGAGCTGGAACAGATGAATCTGTCATGGGGGGAGGCACAACATGCAGCTAGGGATCAAATGCAATGGAGATCGCTCATTGAAGCCTTATGTCCCATGAAGTGGAGTAAGTAAGTAGTCACCCCTCTCTCTCCCACCTTTCCTGTCTCTCAGAGCAGAAATGCAGAAAGAAAGAAATGGCAGCGAGTGGACAGAACTTCGCAAGAGGAACATAAATGCCATGGATGCCATGGAGCGCTTCGGAAAGTAAAATGATCAATATGATCAAAGCCCTGTATTTCAATCGTGGATGCAACAACCCTTACTGCAAAGACTACCATTGTAAAGTCAGAACTAACTGTGGGCCGTGATTTCCATAGAGACACACAGGCTCCTACAAATTCACGCCCCTATTGTGACAGCGGCCCCACTTCGGGTAAGGGAGAACGGTGTACTGCAGCTGTCAATGCAATCCTTATGAGAGGCATTGTAAAATAGTCATTTCACTGGTTGAATACGGATGTTGTAGGGATTTTATTTGTGTTCTAATAGTTGTGTCCCATTTGTTTAATTTTCCTTTTTAATGTGATATAACTGCCATTGCAATATACA
This sequence comes from Nannobrachium achirus, assembly GCF_963921795.1. NCBI lineage: Eukaryota > Metazoa > Chordata > Actinopteri > Myctophiformes > Myctophidae > Nannobrachium > Nannobrachium achirus. The sequence goes on along the minus strand of NC_137831.1, from coordinate 48,257,589 downwards.
ACCCACAACATACTACAATATAGTCAAAAGTGGACATTTTAACTCATTTAGTGCTCCTGATATGAAATTAACGGATTAAAATGTCCAGCGTGCCTCCCGCAGGCTGCATCCACGACCGTTGTCTTATTTTGAAGGCCAGAAGTCCATAGCGTAAACACTTCCGGTTTGACGTCATCACGTCATTCACCGGAATCGCTCGTCATCAACATACTGTTGTGTAATGGAGAATCGGTGCTTTTCAACATGTGTTATATATCTCTGCCACTGTTGCCCCTATCCATGCCAAACTTTGCACACACACTCCTTGCCTGCCAAACCACAACCCCTCAATTCTCACATGGCCCTCTTCTAGTGCCACAATGAAGCAGATTCTTGCAAAACACATTTTTGGACACTGCTCCTAAAATCTTTGCCCTAAAATCACGCAAATCTGTACACAGTATCTCTACACTCATGTCATCAACATGGATCTGTCCCATATAGCACCACCATCAAGCTGATTTTTTCAAACACATTTTTGGACACTGCTTCTACATATTTTGCCCTAAAATCACGCTAAGCTGTACACAGTATCTCTAAAGTCATGCCATCAACATGGATCTGTCCCATTTCCCATATTCCCTCCTGATTGCCTACCATTGCCTTCTAAAGTTTGTGTATGCGACCTGACAGTCGTTTGTCTCCCAATTTAGGGAGTCTTACTGGTTTTAATATTAGGCTAACCACAGTCGAATTGCAATGACTTTCTATGGGCTGGCTTGCGGTACACCGTTCTCCCTTACCCGAAGTGGGGCCGCTGTCTCAATTGTGGGCGTGAATTTGTAGGCGCCCGTGTGTCTCTATTGAAAGCACCATCCTCCAGATGGGGGGAAAGTTATAATGAAACAACCTGTCACCCAATTCCAACGATCGATCGGGACCAGCACTGCATGCTCTCTGTGAGAATTCATTCTCAACAACCAGGGACGTGCTGGCCATTGGGAAAAGCGGGACAACTCTGTAGCAACTCATAATGTAATAACTGCTCATAATGTAATAAGGGCTCATAATGTAATAAGAAAAATGTAATAAAAACTCATAATGTAATAATCAGCTCATAATGTAATAAAAAAAACGAGCGCATAACGTAATAATGGATTTTTCAATAATGTAATAATGTAATAATGTGTTACATTAAGAGCCTCCACATAGGAGGTTCATAATGTAATAAAACTTCATAATGTAATAATGTATTTTTTATTACATTATGAGCTGATTATGACATTATGAGCTTTTATTACATTTTAATTATTACATTATGCGCTTGTTTTTTGTTAAATCGCTAAAGTTTTAGAACACCCACTCCGTTATTTTCAGCTTCTAAAGCCTTCTCTTTATATGTTTTCTATGAGCCGTGAGGTGGGGAGAATTTCGCGGCAAAATGACGTCATCTGCATCATGTGTATACGTTGGCCAATCACATCGCAGTACACACATGATACACTACCGGCCAATCACAGCTTATCTGCTCTGGTCTTCAGGAAGCGCCTCCGCTCAGCTACAGTGTTTACCATGGTGAAGGATTTTAACCTCTTAATCCCCAAATCCTGGCCAGAAAATTACGTTCTACCATGCGTTCTACCCCTCCACGGATTACTATCGGTCACTTTGTCAATCACTCACTGCCTGTTTGCAACCCTGCGGTGTATATGCGCTTGCACGAACGTTAGAACGTGCACGATAACGTGCGCATTGCTTTTAGGGTCCCGGTTTTAGGCAACAGTGGTTCGCGTCCCGGTTTGAGCCGCTGAAAATATGGTCACCCTACTATTAAGTCATTATGCTAATGTATGGACGTCTCTGTTGTTTCATACACCATCTTTGGGCATATTCTACACTATTGTTATTTATAATTTGAGCTTGACTGTGATACATGTGGCTACCTGTTTGATTGATGTTTTTGTGGGATAGAGAAGCCAGGGCTTGTAGTTACTGGACTGTCGAAATTGTAGCTACCTGATACTGTATGCTGGTGGAGAAGGGGAAAAAATGAAGTGAGAAGTGGTGCGTGTGTGCGTGGGGGGGGGGGGGGGGGGGGGGGGGGGGGGACAGTCCAAGCACAGTGCACCATGAAGGGTAAATCCTGCCCTGCTCTGGCCCTAAATCTGGCCCTCACTCTCGCCGTAAGGCCCTCACTCTGGCCCTGACCTGGTACCTCACTCTGGCCCTAAGTCTCCGAAGTGGTGCGCTCTTTGAATCAAGTGTGTGACTGGTCCATCAAGGCTTACATAATGGTCCCCATGAACTTCGGCAAAATGGCCCAGAACTAGCAATGGCAGACTGTCGTCATACTGACCACATGGGGATATTATCACCCAGTGTCGATACAATCACGAACTGTATGTTGAACATTGTGGATGCTCTTTGTACAGCTAAATGATCCCCATATGTATTCATTTCCTGCATGTTTAGCAGATAGTTGCTCCATTCTTCATCAACAAAGTTGGCAGGGTGTGTAGCAACTCACAATGTAATAAGGGCTCATAATGTAGTAAAAACATGTAATAAAAACTCATAATGTAATAATAAGCTCATAAAGTAATAAAAAAGAAGCGCATAATGTAATAATTAATAATGTAATAAGAGCTCATAATGTAATAATCAGCTCATAATGTAATAAAAAATACATTATTACATTATGACGTTTTATTACATTATGAGCCTCCTATGTGGAGGTTCTTAATGTAACACATTATTACATTATTGAAAAATCCATTATTACGTTATGCGCCTGTTTTTTTATTACATTATGAGCTGATTATTACATTATGAGTTTTTATTACATTTTTCTTATTACATTATGAGCCCTTATTACATTATGAGCAGTTATTACATTATGAGTTGCTACAAACTCCCGAACGGCCGGTTCATTCCCGGCCGGTCCAGGCCGGCCATTAGGAAAAAATGTAAAATAAAATGTCGGCCTTTGTTCCATTTTGGGGGCTGGGCGGCCAACAAAGTAAATTGTCACTGTCGGGCAGAAGCCTCCAAGTTTCAAATTTGTACATTTTTTCGCGAGGCGTTGTGTGCTTGTAGATCAGCTGTTTTCACTAGTTTAAATAATTTTTAAAATGATAAATACAAAACAAACGGTTTTGGACATACAAGGTTTCCACCCGACAACGACGAAATACAACTCATGTAATTGGCCCACTGGCTTGTCACTTGTCATGATCTGAAAGGGCAAATCTTTGAGTAGCAGCAGCGCTATAGAGAGAGATCTCTCTCTAAAGTGCGCAATGAGGGCCTCTCGAACTCTTTTTCTCGGGCTGAATCAGGGGCCCAGCATGTCCCTGCTCAACACTCAAGAACTTTCTCACTGATCGTCCAGTGCAGCTTCATACCATTGATCCAGTTGACATTGGAAAATAACCTGAAAAGATCATCAGTGGCTATCAGTGGATTGACTTTACAGTAGGAGAGTTAATTCCAATGGAAAACATCACTCTCTATGGGAAACTGGCTGGATAAATTAGGATAATAGTTTTTTGTTTGTTTTCAGACTCATTAGCTTTGATGTGTAACTTATTTAGCATATAGATGGCTGTGTTGATTTATAGTGTGATATTGTTTGCATAATCATATGGGCTGGGAGCAGCTGTGTTTAAGACTGTCTTGTTGCCAACATTAATGATAGATGGGCCTACTTTATCATTGATGTGGCCTCCCTGGGTAAATATTGTATTTTTCTTCATTACAGTATTCTCTATATTTAAACTTTACACATGCTGTCTGTGGTTTATGATATAATAACAATATTTTGTGTAATGGTATATGAGTTGTTATATTACACTACCCACCATGCATTCAGTAATGTAAAAAAGTGAAAGCTCACAATCAGTTGAAAAACCCTGTTATAAGCTACCAGTAAACAATTAACTAAGAGGACATGTTTAAAGGACAACTTTAGTTTTTTACAACAAGGGTTCATATTTTAGATTATAATTAAATAATATAAAGGATGAGTGTTAAAATTATTTCATTTACTTTTTTCTATTGTTTTAGAGATTCTTATTTCAGTGGTTGAGGGCATGCGTACAAGTGGCTAAATATGTTATTTTACACAGAATAAGCCCATTCCCAAGAAACAAAGCAACCTTTCATGGTCGGATGTGACTTATGGGGGCTAGAAGTGTTACTGTAAATAGCAATAAAGAAACTGCTGGCTTTATTGTGTCCAAAAAGACATATTTAGCCACTTCTATGCATGCCCCCATGCGTACGCATGCCCCACATTTTTGCACGGTAAACAAGATAAAACAATAGAACGAAGCAAATGAAAACATTTTAACACTCACTTTTTCTTTTCTCTTTTCACTTTTACTGTTATCACCTCCACCACAACTCAAAATGGCCTTCGTATTCTGCACACAAACAATACTGTTTTCAGGCGAACTGTGTCTTTTAAAATGGCCTTCGCATTCTGTACACGAAAAAAATACTCATTTAAGGCACACTGTGTCTTTTAAGGCTTAGAGGATTGTTTTACAAATATTTCAAAGCCGGAATGAACATGAAAATGTGGTGAAGAAGGCAGCAGTGGCTCAGGAGGTATACCGATTCCCAGTTTTCTCCCTCAGAGAAAACGTATTTACCACAAAAATGTGGAACGCCTTACCGAAGGCATTAAAGGATTGTGGATCACTAGCATCCTTTAAAATCGCCCTGAAAAACCACTTACAGGCAGCAGCCGTTCGCAACTGAAAACAAACATAGCCCAGCCCTCTTTGTATTTACCTACTGTATGATGTTTTTATTTTTTTTTATTTTTAAATTGTTTCCCCCTTTTTTCCCCTGACTATATCTACAGCATAGTACTGTGTTCTATCCGTCTATGGACGTCTGCATAATGTTGAATGGTGTGTCACGGCCTGCAGTTTTAACTGTCAAATCGGACATTTATTTCTCTTGAGTTCTTTTTCCCTATGTTGGTGTTTAGTTATGAGGGGGTGAGTATATGGGGCTTGGGCTTCAACTAAGCCGGTCATTTTGGGATGGGATGCAATTTTCAGACCTGTTGAAAACTAGTCAAAAGCAGTGGTTCTAAACATTTTCATGTCAAGGACCCCCAAATTGACATGCATTCTGCAGACCCAAACACAAAATGTTTAAAAAATATCCAATCTACAAGCTCAAAATGGGCTGTAATGCGTTGTGAGCTTGTACAGTAGATCGGCTATTTTCAAACAAGGGTTAAAAGAGGGTTAAAGTGGTAAAACTGTTCCTCATTTTACTGTGGACCCCCTGGAATTTCCTAAAGGACCCCTGGGGGTTCCCAAAACCACACTTTGAGAACCACTGATCGAAAGATATGATACAAATATTTTTGTGGTGTAAATCATATATTATACAACTGTAGAATTTAAGAAACTTAAAGAATAAATTATTTTTGCACAAACATGTCACACTTAAGAACTAAAAGGCCACCCTGATACTGATTCTTAATTTGTAGCACTTAATTTTATTTAAATTTATTTTGTTTTATTTATTTACTTTCTAATTGAACATCAAGTTGTATGCAATGCCTTTTGTAAATGTATTCATTTTCCTTTTTTTTTTTAAACAGAATTGAAGCGTTTGTGCCAGCTGAAATTGGGCTCACTTTTCGGGTGACAAATAGTATAACATCGGTCATTGAGTTGAGTAGGACTTAATTTATACCCCATTGTGTGAGAATGTCGCTTGCCAAAACGAAACGGGACAATGCATTGCATCGTTAAATGGTTAGTTTGCAGTTCTGTTCTTTTGGGCAAGACCATTGTCCATTGTAAATTAGAGCCCGGTGGAGTCTGGCAGGGACTCTCTAATACAATAAACTGGGCCTCCTTCCTTTTTACCTGGATTTGTTTTAAGTTAATATATTGCAGGGGTTTTCAAAGTGGGTGACGGGGCACCCTGGGGTGCCGTGACGGCAGTCCAGGGGTGCCGCGAGATAATTTGATAATATTTGGAATTTATTTGGACACACAATATTTAGTATCATTTTAAACTTGAATTACAAAGTTATTTTCAGTCAGTTAAACAAAATGGCTATTATCTCAACGTTTTCCTCTCAACATAATCACTAAATTATCGTCACTGTCGGGCAGAAACCTTGTATCTCCAAGTTTCAAATGTGTACGTCTTTTGGTAAAGCAAAGCCCTGCTTCGTCATACAAGACTGTCACACAAAACTAGTGAAAACAGCCGATCTACAAGCACACAATGTGTGCTTGTAGATCTGCTGTTTTCACTAGTTTAGTACATTTTATAGATGAAAAATACAAAACAAACGGTTTTGGACATACAAGGTTTCCACCCGACAACGACAATATGCTATAAATATAAGGTGCTGGGAGTGAAAATTATAATGTAGGGGTGCCTCAGATTAAAACAAATATTCATGGGGTGCCCTGAGACAACAAAGTTTGGGGGGAAAAAAAAGTTAATTATATACAGTATCTTCCATCCTAAAGGTGTGTGCACCACAATGAGTAGTGTTTTCATGAATGCATTTTCACCCCCTCAGCTCCAAAGAATGTCTTTTCACCTAGACACACGAGTGACTCCGCTCTGAGAGACGCTTGGAAATGAATTAAACATTTCCAGGAGAAAACATTTGGAAATTCAGACTTTCTAAAGCCCCCTGAATACATCAGCGTTCAATCCCCCCCTCTCTCTCTCTCTCTCTCTCTCTCTCTCTCTCTCCCCCCCCCCCCCATTCTCTCTCTGTCTCCCTGTGAGTGTTTCCTGCCAGCCTGACTGCCTGCAGTGGCATCAGTTCAGAAAAAGCTAAGGTATGGCAACATGACTGGTGTCCCAGTCATGTTGCCATATACCTTAGCAACAGGCATGATACATTTATTATAAGAAGTACATTACATTTTTCCCCCGTTTCTACGGTTTCTTGGGTTGGATATGGCAGCCTGGAATGGTTGTTCAAGACAAGTGCAGCTAAACTTGGCATAGGCTATAGTAAACGTGCCACAATTAACAATAATGAATTGCACCTGTACCATTTTGTCAAGATGGGGAGAATACAAGTGTGAAGAATATCATTATAATACCTTGTTAAAGTGACCATTTTGTTAAATTGTGCATTTGTAGTTATTTTACTGTAATTTAACAACATAATAACCAGAACAGATAGACAAAGAGACATTCATGGATTTATATTTAAAAGTAACTTTTATGTTCCCCCCCTGGACCCAGGGTGTGGCAGCTGCATACCCCTGCCATACCCAATCGACGCCCCTGTTTCCAGGAGAAAACATTTGGAATTCAGACTTTCTAAAGCCCCCTGAATGCATCAGCGTTCAATCCCTCTCTCTCTGTCTCCTGTCTGTCTGTCTGCCTGCCTGCCTGCCTGCCTGTCAATGTCTGTAAATGTTTTACTCCTTTTCAGATCATCACACGAGAGCATCCCCAGATGTCCCGAGTGTCTCCTCAGAGGCTGTGTCTGCTACAAGCACGCTAATCAGAACCAATAAGTTGTTATTCTCCTATCCAAAAAGTTGTAGATCTGGACCCCCAATGATCATTAAAAAAAAGTTTTTGTAGTCGCTGAATAATATGGGCTTTGCTCAAGCCACAAAGGTATACTCTCCTCAGAGCCTCAGAGGGCTCATACTTTAAAAGCACTGCGTTTCTGCGCTGCGTGGACAAATTGCTTTACATATCAGAGAGGTGGTTGTTAACTTTATTCATCCCGGAGAAGGAATTTTGCATTGACAAGCTAAGCCAAGGATCAGCACATTAAAACCCATTTAGGCCTAGAATTATTGAATGCTTTAACTATTGAAAAATAGCAGATATTCAAGCTGCAAGCTTGTAGATCTGCTATTTTTGAAAAAGTTGTGAAAATGTGTGCAAATCTTTGAATATACTGTTTGTATTTTTAAAGCGAACGTTTGTAACTCAAATTTTGCTTCTGGGGGGTCCCTGGAACTAGATATTTTGAGATGGGGGTCCGTGGCCAAATAAATATCAGTTTGGGGGTCCTTCATATAAAAAGGTTTGAGAGCCACTGACATAGTAGTCTCTCAAGAACAGACTAACTGAGCTCCATTTAAGTGAAAAGGACCTTTTCTTTGACGATGGCTGGCCAGATTGATGACATAGAAACATAGGTTTTTCAAAAAACCTTAGAAGGATTCAAAAGACACTTATAGAATCGGGTCAAAATTCTAATTTTCACAATTTTTCAAAAATAGCAGATCTACAAGCTCGCAGCGCGAGCTTGTAGATCTGCTATTTTTCAATAGTTAAAGCATAAAATAATGATACATTATAATGTGTACCCGTTCTAAATGGGTTAAACGGATCAGTAGTACCATATTTCTATCACAGATGGGTTTTATGCGTGAGCACCTATCCAGGGACGTGCTGGGCCCCTGATTCAGCCTGGGAAAAAGAGTTGGAGAGGCCCTAATTGCACGCTATAGAGAGAGATCTCTCTCTATGGAAACCTTGTATGTCCAAAACCGTTTGTTTTGTATTTATCATTTTAAAAATGATTTAACAGTTTGCCAGCCAAAATAGAATGGTGGTTGGTAGATTAGCCGTGAAATTTCTATTATTGTATTGTGATCTGAGACATAATATTATGTTTATAAACATGAGCCCGCCGCCCCTCCTTCTTGGACAGCGCCGTTGTTTTTTCTTTTTTTTTTTCCCCAGGTCATTAGCTCACCGTGATTTTCTCGATCTCCTTTGGGATAGAGTGGTGGTTTTGGCCGAGCATCAATCTCCCCGTGCGTTTCGCGTGCGCGATCCGCGCGCATAACGATCCATGCATATAGTCCAGGAGTGACTGAACAGTCGATGTGTCCACTTTGGACACAGACACATCGCCTAGCACCTAGCACTCCAGCTCTGCTAGTGCTAACGTCCAAACAACAAGTGGGTGGGAGGAAGGAAGGCTGAAGAAGGAAACGCCATTAGAGTCACTTCTGTTTCATGTCAGAGCAGCCACGAGCCACCGATAGACGAGCGGTGACTAGGGAAGGTTAGACGATCGCCGATTTTCGGATCAAAATCATTTATTCCAGTTTTAATGACAAAGTCCGGGAAAGTACGGTGCGGCTGAGACTCCTTGCTGGGATGTGCGATATACTACGGTTTTAACATTAAGGGGCTCCCCGTGGCTTGGAAAGGGTTAAACTAGTGAAAACAGCCGATCTACACGCACCGCGAGGCGTTGTGTAGATCTGCTGTTTTCACTACTTTTGTGCAACGGCTTTGTATGGTGAAGCAGGGCTTTGCTTTGCGAAAGAGATACGAGGTTTCTGCCCAACAGTGACGATTTACTTTGTTGGCCGTCCAGCCCCCAAAATGGCCGGCCTGTACCGGCCGGGAATGAACCGGCCTTTCGGGAGTTGTCCCGCTTTTCCCAATGGCCAGCACGTCCCTGCACGTATCAGACTTATCAGACATCTTGCCAGCCACTGTGGGATCCGCAACCGAGTATTAAGCGCAACGGTGGGGGCTTGGGAGTGTGGGGAACACGAACACGCACCACTGACTATTGCTGATGATGGAGAGCTTATATAGCTTAGCCTTTATGTATTGAGAATGAGAGGCACTATTGCCGACTTAGTAAGAGACTCGTCGCCAATTGCAAGATATTTAAGTTATTTGGAGCCATGATGATAACCTTTTCTTCCCACAACCAGACTAAGGATTTATATTGTCTGTGTTATTGTTTACAACCACAATTATTCACGTGTGGCAAGATCGCGGTTCACTAGTTTTTGTAGGCTATAGTGTAGGCTTAGAAGCCTTTTCAGAAGTTAATTTAATGTTTTCCATTTAATGATTTCCTTTATCCTCATCTAATCTTGTGCTAATGCACGCAACTGTTTTTGCCATGTTTTAAGGCCGTGTAGGCTTTTCAGAAGTTGATTCAATGTTTTCCATTTAATGATTTCCTTTATCGTCATCTTCCGCTAATGCACGCAATTGTTTTCGCCAGGTTTTAAGGTCTTATTTTAGTTGTTTCTCATAAGCTCGCGACCCTCCTTGCCCATCGGCCCCCACCTTTGCGCACAGGTTCACCGGGAAATACGCGGTCGCGTGGGATCCTGACACCTGCTGTGGATGTCTGGCATAATAATCATGATAGAAAATATTAATCTCTTTGATCAGACACGAGCTCTGCACCTTTAACACCGACACCTTCCCACAGCCCTGACACCACCAGTGATGTGAACAAGTCATCCTCTCCAGTGTGTGTGTGTGTGTGTGTGTGTGAGAGTGTGAGTGTGTGTGTGTGTGTGTGTGTGTGTGTGTGTGTGTGTGTGTGTGTGTGTGTGTGTGTGTGTGTGTGTGTGTGTTGGTATGTGTGTGTGTCATGGGTGTCAATCGGGTATAGCAGGGGTATGCAGCTGCCATACCCTGCAGGTCCAGGGGGGAATATAAAAGTTACTTTTAAATACCAGTAAGACTCCCTAATCGGGAGATAAGCGACCGTTGGTCGCTTATCTCCACAAATAGGCCAAAAGTTTGTTTTACCAATTATTACACTCTATGTGAACATTTACATCAACAAATCCCAAGTACTATGCAGAACGACCCATTTCAAGTTTTTAATGTACAACAATATTTAGAAAATAGGTCTACAAGCTCACAATGCTACGCATTGTCCTCGTCCCTTATATTCCCATAGGTTATATGGAGATCTCAGTGTTTGTCAGTCCTTGTTCATTTATGCCCATATATGGACATCTCTATATCTACTGTAACAGTCCTTGTCCCTTTATGCCCGGAGATCTCTTAACTGTAAGTCCTTGTCCCTTTTATGCCCATATATGGATATTCCTGATGTCATCAGTATATGAACATATATGGGCTTTCTGATATGCCCATATATGGAGATCTCTTAACTGTAAAGCTGGCCATACACTACACGATAATCGGGCCCGACTGAATCGAGTAGAATTAAACACTACAGGATCATTTTTTCAGATTATTTTACCAGATAATCTAAACGGGCTCAGACTAGCCGTTTTGAACAGTCGGGCGCTCCGCACGCTACAAGATTCTATCCCGATTGAGTCGGGCCTGAACAAAGCAATAATACATCATATAAAATACAAAATGTCACGGGGCTGTTCTTCGCCTTGCAACACACACACACGCACACGCACACAACAACACATAAACGTTATCCACACAACACACCATCGCTTCGCGCAATGGAGGAAAAAAAACGCTTCAATTGTGTCCCATTTTGATGATCATATGAGTTCACTTTGACACGTTTCATGTCAATCCATGCCTCTGTTCAACTCTCTGACTTTTACCCTCTCTGTCTCTTATCACTGCTGCGTGCTGCGTGCTGTCTGCTTCTCATGGTGCCTGATTTATGATTAGTCGTATGACTGTGTGGCGCACAGAACATTAGATTTCCAAGATCAAACTGCGTCCCTCCGCGCCACATTGTAGGGTTTGTAGATCAGGCAGTGGGCGTGTACTTGCACTCGTGTGCTGTTCCCACTTCAGTCTGTGACTGACTGGTAGTGACTATTTCTGCTGATATAAAACAAACTCGCGACCATTGAGTTTTAATTCCCATCGCAAGCAATCATGATACAACCTGGGAGGATGGATGTGGATCATTATTTGAAATAATAAGCAGTGTATTTATGTGTATTGCTTTTTTGGGGGGTAACTTGTTTTTAGTCCCAAATATACTGTAATGCTTTAAAAAGGACAGGCCTATTAGGCCTATATCCATATCCAGATTTATCATTGTCAGTTTTGATAAAGTCATTTTATTTTATAATAGTTAAGGTAACGTGCGCGCATATTTTCTAAACCTGCTGTCTGTTAAAATACTTGTGCGTGCGTACGCCTGGCTATGCGGGGCACGCTGTGCCCGGAGTAGCCAGGAGTTGTTAACCCAGCTGGTAGATCAAACAACGAGTTGATGATGGCCCATTAATTAAGCTACACGCTGTACCTATGGCCAATTGGAACTTGAAAGGAGTAGAGATTACATAACTGCGCCGTGCACGGACCATCAGAGAAAGTGACTGACGTGGGGTGAGCTGCTGTTGTAGGCTGCTTCCACCACGGACGGTTCAAGTTTAAGACAGGTTCAAGTTCAAGACAGGCAAGTGTCTGCTTTTACTTTAGTGGCCATGGCCTAGGCTTTCAATCATGATTTCCCCTGTCTTTTAACAAATTATCGCGGTGTGGGCGGATGGATCAATCAAATATAATCATTAAAAAAAGATCCGAGGGCACGGAGATCCAAATCCAATGTCCCAGAGAGAGAGAGAGAGAGAAAGAGAGGACGGTTCTGTCTGGTCCATTTGAAGAACTGTAATCCAGCATTTTGAGGTGGAAACATGGAGAATGCACAGGTTTATCATACATTTGAGAGTGAGAACCATAATTTTAATGTAACTTGGAGTTGGAGGAGGAGAGCAGAGCTGGAAAGTTATTAGCGAGTCCAGATCAGCTGTGGCTCTTGCACTAATTGGTTTGGCCTAGTTTTACGTCTTTGTTGATTGATTGATTGATTTCGTGTGTGTGTGTGTGTGTGTGTGTGTGTGTGTGTGTGTGTGTGTGTGTGTGTGTGTGTGTGTGTGTGTGTGTGTGTGTGTGTGCTATGCTCAGAGACTTGCGTCTATCAGCGGCTGCTGTCTATTTTCTCTCAGTCCCCTGCTGCCCTTCCAGTCTTCCAGACCACTGAGACCAGTACAGATCCAGGAAAATATCAAACATGTTTGAAAAGAGTCGGGCAACCCCCGATCGTCCTCCGAGCCACTCGGCTGGGCTCCGAGTGGATCTGTGAGACCTCACGCTAGACGACGTTCATGCCCGATTGTCGGGCCCGTTTCAGTCGGTGGCAGCCCGATTGTCGGGAGGGTAATTAAATAGCCCGATTATCGGCTAGTGTGCGGCCAGCTTAAGCCCTTGTCCCTTTTATGCCCATATATGGATATCCCTGATGTCATCCGTATATGCCCATATATGGGCTTTCTAATATGCCCATATATGGAGATCTCTGTATCTCCATATATGGGTATAAAAGGATACTTCAGGTCTGACATCAGGTTTGTTTATATTGGGTTGCTAGGTTTGACATCACAAACTCCATGGGCCATCTGACCTAGAAATCTATATTTGGGCATAGATGACTCATCGTGACCTCATCATGATTTCAATCGCTATAAAAGGACTCTCAGTGACATACACTCTCCACAGATAAAGCAGTCAACCAGCCTACCAGTCAACCCATTCTTTGATTACTTTGTACAACTAGATTAACTTTTCAATGGCATCCCCACTGGAATTGACCGAAATGTACGACAGACAATGCCGGTCTTACCAGGAAAGAAGCATTTCTTCGACTCAGACCTTATCGCCAGGGTTGGCTTATAGCAGCTGTCGGTAGATAATGCCGGTCTTATATAAGGGTCATTTGTGTACGGTGTGATTTGCCATGGTTACTCATTGAAGTTGAATCTCCATATATGGAGATAACCTACGCATCACACTAAGTCTGACCTCACCAGCCCATATTTGGGCATGAGCAACTTATGTCTCCATATATGGAGATATGATGACATCACACAGTCCTCAGCCGATGATGTGGCGTGATGTCATACAATACACAAACGAGCCCAGATATGAGCAGGGCAAAGGTGTGACGTGTGACGTGTGACAGACCGACCGACCGACGGACGGACGGCCGGTGGAGGTTTTGATTGCGACCGTAAGGTCGCAGTTTAGTATGAAAACCTCCACCGGCCGTCCGTCGGTCACACGTGCGGTCGACCGCGCGTCACACGTGCGGTCGACGTGTGATGAGGTCACGATGAGTCATCTATGCCCAAATATAGATTTCTAGGTCAGATGGCCCATAGAGTTTGTGATGTCAAACCTAGCAACCCAATATAAACAAACCTGATGTCAGACCTGAAGTATCCTTTTATACCCATATATGGAGATACAGAGATCTCCATATATGGGCATATTAGAAAGCCCATATATGGGCATATACGGATGACATCAGGGATATCCATATATGGGCATAAAAGGGACAAGGGCTTACAGTTAAGAGATCTCCATATATGGGCATATCAGAAAGCCCATATATGTTCATATACTGATGACATCAGGAATATCCATATATGGGCATAAAAGGGACAAGGACTTACAGTTAAGAGATCTCCATATATGGGCATAAAGGGACAAGGACTGTTACAGTAGATATAGAGATGTCCATATATGGGCATAAATGAACAAGGACTGACAAACACTGAGATCTCCATATAACCTATGGGAATATAAGGGACGAGGACTGTCAGCTTGTAGACCTATTTTCTAAATATTGTTGTACATTAAAAACTTGAAATGGGTCGTTCTGCATAGTACTTGGGATTTGTTGATGTAAATGTTCACATAGAGTGTAATAATTGGTAAAACAAACTTTTGGCCTATTTGTGGAGATAAGCGACCAACGGTCGCTTATCTCCCGATTAGGGAGTCTTACTGGTACTAAACTGCGACCTTACGGTCGCAATAAATCCATGAATGTCTCTTTGTTTATCTGTTCTGGTTATTATGATGTTAAATTACAGTAAAATAACTACAAATGCAAAATTTCACAAAATGGTCACTTTAACAAGGTATTATTGCGACCGTCAGGGAGCAGTTTACTATGAAAACCTCCACCGGCCGTCCGTCCGTCGGTCGGTCGGTCGGTCGGTCGGTCGGTCGGTCGGTCGGTCGGTCGGTCACACGTCACACGTCACACCTTTGCCCTGCTCATATCTCCGCATCAGTATATAGGGCGTGTTTGTTTATTGTATGACATCACGCCACATCATCAGCTGTGGACTCTGTGATGTCATCGTATCGCATCAGTATATAGGGCTTGTTTGTTTATTGTATGACATCACGCCACATCATCAGCTGTGGACTCTGTGATGTCATCGTATCTCCATATATGGCCATCTCCGTATATGGAGATATAAGTCGTCCATGCCCAAGTATGGGCTGGTGAGGTCAGACTTTGTGTGATGCGTAGGTTATCTCCATATATGGAGATTCAACATTCCAGGCAATGCTCTCTTCCCTGGTGAGAATTGCCCCTTTATATAGGGCTTGTTTGTGTATTGTATGACATCACGCCACATCATCAGCTGTGGACTCTGTGATGTCATCGTATCTCCATATATGGCCATCTCCGTATATGGAGATATAAGTCGTCCATGCCCAAGTATGGGCTGGTGAGGTCAGACTTTGTGTGATGCGTAGGTTATCTCCATATATGGAGATTCAACATTCCAGGTGTAACTATGGCTACCCGTATGACGTGAGAGGTGGAGGTTGTGATATTTGTGGAGATAAGCGACCAACGGTCGCTTATTGCGACCGTCAGGGAGCAGTTTACTATGAAAACCTCCACCGGCCGTCCGTCCGTCGGTCGGTCACACGTCACACGTCACACCTTTGCCCTGCTCATATCTCCGCAATCACACTGCTAGCTTCGCTGCTGGTGATGTCACTAGCTATGATGTCACTGTGACTGTGCACCATGCCCAAATTTGGAGATCATGTGTGGCAAAATATCAACAAACGAGTGAAAGGCCTTTATCAAATAACCATAGCAACTAAAAATCAACAAATTGTGCAAAGTGAAATATCTTTATCTGGTAACCATAGAAACCAAAATAATCAACAAATATGAGTATTTGTCCCCTTGTAGTATGTCACTAATTTGAAATATGTGGGAATGGCTGACACAGAACTCCATATTTGGACATAGAAGTGACAGACAGATGATATCTCCATATATGGGCATAAAAGGGCATGGCTGATGATATCTCCATATATGGGCAATTGGGCATAAAAGTCGCAATCAGTAGTATCATATATGACTCTATATATGGAGTTATATGTTGTTCGTGTCCAAATATGGGGCTTGTGAGGTCAGACTTAGTGAGATTCGTCGGTTATCTCCATATATGGAGGGATGTGTTGGTTATCTCCATATCTGGAGATTCAACCTTCAACGATTTTGACATCTTGTTACTTATCTGTCGGTAGATAATGCCGGTCTTATATAAGGGTCATTTGTGTACGGTGTGATGTCATACTGCCAGCATGACTCACACCATCCTTCCTAGACGATTTTGTCATATTGTTTGTGGAGATAAGCGACCAACGGTCGCTTATCTCCCGATTAGGGAGTCTTACTGGTTGCGACCGTCAGGGAGCAGTTTACTATGAAAACCTCCACCGGCCGTCCGTCGGTCGGTCGGTCGGTCGGTCACACGTCACACGTCACACCTTTGCCCTGCTCATATCTCCGCATCAGTATGACATCACACCACATGTGTACACAAACCTTTGTGTACGTTGCTGTGGCAACAGTCTGTTGTTGCTGGTTTGTTAGTGTACGTTAGCAACCACCTTAGCAACCATGGTTTTACCCTAGCAACCAACTGTTTACCCTAGCAACCAACTGTTTACCATAGCAACCATGTTTGTTTACCCTAGCAACCAACTGTTTACCATAGCAACCAGATACGCAGAGCAGGGATCTCCATATATGGGCATAAACAGGTGACATCACACTGATGTCAGATACTCAGAGCAGGGATTTCTCCATAATATATGGGCATAAAAGGGATTCTGTTAGGGATCTCCATATATGGGCATAAAAGGGATTCTGTTAGGGATCTCCATATATGGGCATACAAGGGATTCTGTAAGGGATCTCCATATATGGGCATAAAAGGGATTCTGTAAGGGATCTCCATATATGGGCATAAAAGGGATTCTGTTAGGGATCTCCATATATGGGCATAAAAGGGATTCTGTTAGGGATCTCCATATATGGGCATAAAAGGGATTCTGTTAGGGATCTCCATATATGGGCATAAAAGGGATTCTGTTAGGGATCTCCATATATGGGCATAAAAGGGATTCTGTTAGCTGTTAGTGATCTCCATATATGGGCATAAAAGGGATGCTGTTAGGGATCTCCATATATGGGCATAAAAGGGATTCTGTTAGGGATCTCCATATATGGGCATGAAAGGGATTCTGTTAGGGATCTCCATATATGGGCATAAAAGGGATTGTATCCCAGATGATGCCCTGTTAGGAGATCCACACTAACAGAATCCATATATGGTCCTACCGACAGCTGCTATAAGCCAACCCTGGCGATAAGGTCTGAGTCGAAGAAATGCTTCTTTCCTGGCAAGAATTGCCCCTTTATACTGTAGGGCTCGTTTGTGTATTGTATGACATCACGCCACATCATCGGCTGAGGACTGTGTGATGTCATCATATCTCCATATATGGAGACATAAGTTGCTCATGCCCAAATATGGGCTGGTGAGGTCAGACTTAGTGTGATGCGTAGGTTATCTCCATATATGGAGATTCAACTTCAATGAGTAACCATGGCAAACTGTCAACTGCCCGTATGTCTTGATAATTGGTAAAACAAATTTTTTGGCCTATTTGTGGAGATAAGCGACCAACGGTCGCTTATCTCCCGATTAGGGAGTCTTACTGGTAATTATATTCTCCACACTTGTATTCTCCCCATCTTGACAAGATGGTATTTCCCAGGTTCCGCAGGTCAGCTGCACAGGTGCAATGCATTATTGTTAATTGTGGCACGTTTATGCCAAGTTTAGCTGCACTTGAACAACCGTTCCAGGCTGCCATATCCAGCCCAAGAAACCGTAGAAACGGCTGAAAAATAGAAGGTACTTCTTAAAATAAATGTATCATGCCTGTTGCTAAGGTATGGCAACATGACTGGTGTTTTGCACGCGCACAAAGACACCAGTCATGTTGCCATACCTTAGCTTTTTCTGAACTGACGCCACTGGTGTGTGTGTGTGTGTGTGTGTGTGTGCGTGCGTGCGTGCGTGCGGGCGTGCGGGAGTGCGGGCGTACATGGAGGATTTGTTGAGCAAACGTGTCAAGGAGGCCTTGGAGCAGTTGTTCCCCCTGTTCTCTCTCTATAAACTATGGAAAATCCAGAGGAACCAAGGTCCTCCAAACTAACCTGACGGTGAGACAAACATCCTCGAGCACCAGATTTCGCACTGTAACACAAGCCATGCTAAGAATGTTTTTTTAAGGGTTTTTAAGGGCACTTCTGCTGCAGGAGCATCTTTTCTATAGTGGACGAGGAGGAACAGAACATATATGGCGGTGTCACAGAGCTTGTAGATCTAATAAAACAGCTATAAATCAGACTCAATTATCCAGATGGACATGATGAAAGTTGCTCTCAGTGGCTGAGCAATATCATTTAGGCTACAGTACGGTAATTATGTCATAGTGGCGGCTTTCAATACATATTAGTACCATCACTGCTGCTAATAATAATTGTGATAAACAAGTTAGCAGTTCTTGAGTTATTTACCTCACTCTCCAAAAATTAACTGCGAGTGATGCACAGATGATAACTAATAAGACGCCCCAGGGCAACATGCGAGCTTGCCCAAAGGGCGAGGTCGTGGCAATTTTTGGCCATCTGGCCAGTGATGTACAGTATATCAGACCAGTTAACCATATATGGCAGCCCATTCTCACCCCCTTTGTGTCACCCTCCCAACACGTTCCCAACTCGCTTTCTGCTTCACCCGTGCGATGCTATGAAACGACTACTGCGTCTACGATCTGAGTTTTAGTACGCAAGCGCATACATGTGTTTACTGGAATATTTTCCACCACGGGGAATCGAACCCGGGTCTCTGGTTTAGCTGTCATCATGCTCTACTGACTGAGCTAACGAGACTACTGGGAAATTCCTTTTTTTTTGTGCTTTTATCTTTGACAACGTGGATGATAACGTAGTCCCTTCTTTGAGCCGTATTCGGACGCGGAAGCAGTCCCCTGGTCAAAATTTACTATTCTGTCCATAACGGCACATAATTCGGTAACGCCGCTGAGTCGGCTCATGCGCCGTTCACACTGTTCGCCGCGGCGACTCGGTCGCTACCGCTCCCTCGGCGGCGTCTCTCGGCGTTCATCGGCGCCTGAGACGGCGCGACTCCGTCGTTTATAGTGCCGTGAGCGGTAGCGTCTGGTGGCTGGTAAACCGGTAAGCCCTTCATAGCGGTATCAAATCTCGCTTCGGGAACTACTTTGTTTTCTTTCTTCTTAGACCACCCAATGCGTCCAACCCTTGACACAGTAGGCAATCCCAAAGCGTCTATCGTCCGACGCAGTACAGTACTTCACAACGCGTCGGACGTATGACGCTTTAGAGGTGAGAATATGTTGTATATGGAGACCTGGTACCCATTTATGGAGATCCATGTACTGTATTATGGAGATATGCTGTGAGAGTACAAACATGCTTACTCAGTTATTCGTTATGTGAAAGTCCTATGATGTCTATGACATCTGGCATCAAACCCTTTTATGCCCATACATGGAGATCCCTGTCTGTAGAACCAGCCACACAGATATGGGCTGTCTTGGCCATCTGTCTTGGCCATAATATGGATTATGTTAGTGTGGTATGTGGCCGATGTGGCCTCCATATATGGGAATTCCCATATGAAGTCCTGTTAGATATGGGATTATTGATGACATCAGGGAACTCCATATATGGGCATAAAAGTGATTCTGTTAGTGTGATATCAAGGTGCCAGAGCGTGATGTCAGAGTGGCAAACCCATTCTGTATGTGGTTCCCTTGACATCACAGTGATGTCAGAGCATGATGTTAGTGACAAACCCATAGAACCACAATGTCAGGCGGGACATACATACATACATACATACATACATACTTATGGACGAGCTGTGACCGTTCACATTCTAATCTGTGACCTAAAGTCGCAATAAATCCTTAAATGCCGGACAGATGATGATGATGATGATGATGATGATGATGATGATGATGAATACTGTATTGTCAGACACCATTTGCAACACAGGAAATAATTAACACCAGTAAGACTCCCTAATCGGGAGATAAGCGACCGTAGGTCGCTTATCTCCACAAATAGGGCAAAAATGTGTTTTTCCAAAATCTTCCTGATCCATGTTGATGACATGAGTGTAGACATGCTGTGTAGTGATTTTCGTGATAGGGCAAAATCTGTAGGAGCAGTGTCCAAATATGTGTTTTTAAAAATCAGCCTGAAGGTGGCGCTATATGGGACAGATTCATGTTGATGGGATGAGTGTAGACATACTGTGTAGCGATTTGCGTGATTTTAGGGCAAAAACTGTAGGAGCAGTGTCCAAAAATGTGTTTTAAAAATCGGCCTGAAGGTGGCGCTAGAAGAGGGCCATGTGAGAAATGAGGGGTGGGGTCTCCGCGTTGCCTTGGCGGACGAATAGGTACCGGCCCCGGCTCTCCCGGACGCTCCTAGCCCGAGTTACGGCATTTTATGTGAGCTGCAGTGGAGGGGGTCCTCCACTGGGGGCGCCACCACTTTTGCATCCGTTCTGGAGCACCAGGAGTGGGTGGTCGCCAGGAATTCCCCGTGAGCAGCCCCGTTGGGGTGGTCATTTGGTCATTTTTGCACATTTGGTCATTTTTTACACCTGGGGGTCCCCCAGGGACCTGGGGTCCCTGAAGCTCCGGGGGTCCTTGGAGGTTGTAGTTTGGCAGGTAAGGAGTGTGTGTGCAAAATTTGGCATGGATGGGGGCAACGGTTGTGGAGATATGAGCAGGGCAAAAGTGTGACGTGTGACGTGTGACGTGTGACGTGTGACGGAGAGACAGACAGACAGCCGGTGGAGGTTTTGGTAGTAAATGCGACCTACGGTCGCAATTATTACTGTATATCTCCAAATATGAGCTGCAAAGTGTCAAAATCATGATAAATCCAGTCCTGCAGGACAGATATGATGATAATCCAATCCAATGTATTTATATTGCACATTTTACAAACACAAGGTTTCCAAAGTGCTGGTAATGGTGATGATGATGATGATGATGATGATAATGCCACACTGGTCTGACATATAGCACCATTTGCAACAGCAGAGAAAAACAAAACAAAGATTAGAACAAGATCTGTTATGGATTAATAGGAGCTTTACAAGAGCCAGGCAGTGAACCAAATCTCTTCTGTGTTAGTTACTGTACATATCTGTCATGCAGTATATCTGTATAGTTGCACGTATTGAATGAATCAAATTGAGGGCTCCCCTTTCCCTACATGACCAGATTAATACCTCACAAAATCAACACCATATAACACCAGTAAGACTCCCTAATCGGGAGATAAGCGACCGTCAGGTCGCAGCGTAATTTTAGGCCAAAATGTGTAGGAGCAGTGTCCAAAAATGTGTTTGAAAAAATCAGCCTGATGCTGGCGCTATATTGGACAGATCCATGTTGATGAGATGAGTGTAGACATACTGTGTACCGATTTGCGTGATTTTAGGACAAAATCTGTAGGAGCAGTGTCCAAAAATGTGTTTGAAAAAATCGGCCTGATGGTGGCGCTATATGGGACAGATCCATGTTGATGACTTGAGTGTAGACATACTGTGTAGCGATTTGCGTGATTTTAGGGCCAAATCTGTAGGAGTAGAGTCCAAAAATGTGTTTTGCAAGAATGGGCCTCATGGTGGCGCTAGAAGAGAGCCATGTGAGAATTGATGGGTGGAGGTTGTGGTTTGGCAGGCAAGGAGTGTGTGTGCATGTATCGGGGCAACGGTTGCGGAGATATGAGCTGGGAAAAAGTGTGACGTGTGACGTGTGACTGACTGACGGACTGATTGACTGACTGACTGACTGACGGACGGACAGCTGGTGGAGGTTTTGATAGTAAATGCGACCTGACGGTCGCAAATATTTGATTTACTCAAATACAAATGTGTGGATCTGTGAGACTAGGCTATTTTTGGATGAAGAGATTTGGTGTAGAATAGATGGAAAACAGCGGTCCACGTAGAGAGCAGGCTCAGTTTACTAAGTCTGGTGGGTTTAACCATTTAGACAGGGACATGCTGGGTCCCTGATTCAGCCCAGGATAAAGAGTTGTAGAGGCCCTCATTGTGCGCTATAGAGAGAGATCTCTCTCTATAGCGCTGCTGCTACTCAAAGATTTGCCATTTCAGATCATGACAAGTGACAAGCCAGTGGGCCAATTACTGTACATGAGTTATATTTCGTCATTGTCGGGTGGAAACCCTGTACATCCAAAACCGCTTGTTTTGTATTTATCATTTTAAAATTTTAAACTAGTGAAAACAGCCGAGTGCGAGGCGTTGTGTGCTTGTAGATCTGCTGTTTTCACTACTTTTGTGCAACGGCCTTGTATGATGAAGCGGGGCTTTACTTTGCGAAAAACTTTATACATTTGAAACTTGGAGATACAAGGTTTCTGCCCGACAGTGACGATTTACTTTGTTGGCTGCCCAGCCCCCAAAATGGAACGAAGGCCGACATTTTATTTTTTCCTAATGGCCGGCCTGGACCGGCCGGGAATGAACCGGCCTTTTTTAAATTTGTATTACGCCTCAGGCCCTCAGCAGATACAGGCTTTATGAATAACATTCAAATAACCTATCACTGATGATCTGTAGCTACTCAGTCAGGGGTACCGGTATATATAAACTGAATGTTTGATGATTAAATGTCCTTGAGCATTATGGGATTGCAGTCACAATGTCACATACTGAAGAGGTGTCTGTTCAGCCTCTTAATTCTTAAAGGCAAGAATTCAGCTTGATGTAGGCTACAGTACTGACTCCAACAACCGCAGGGGGCAGGGGCACTGCAGGGCATTTCCAGGGCAAGGCTTGGTACCCTCCGGGTGATACGACCGGGGATGTGAGCTTGGGGTAGAAGTGCTTTGAGATCCACTGGACAGCTGGGAGTATCTTATAAAGAACCCCAGTGAGCAAGCAACGTCCGTGGACGTCCAAATCAAGTTGATATTACGTCCGTCCGTCCGTCCAGGCCATAATCCGGACGTCCATCAACGACCAGATTTGGTTGATAAATGACATTGGGCAAATACGTTACGACAGGCCATGATCTGGACGTCCATTGACAACCAGATTTAGTTTAGACAAGACGTTGTTGCTTTGCTATAATATGAACGTCCAATGACGTCCATATTTAGTTGATAACTGACATTGAGAAAATACGTCCAGACAGGACATAATCTGTATGTCCATTGACAACCAGATTTAGTTGAGAAAAGACGTTCCTACAGGCCATAATCTGGACGTCCATTGACAACCAGATTTAGTTCTTGAATGACTTTGAGCAAATGTGTCCTGACAGGCCTTAATACGGACGTCCATTGACAACCAGACTTAGTTGAGTATAGACGTTTATAATGGGCCATAATCAAAACGTCTATTGACAACCAGATTTAGTTTAGAAAAGACGTTGATGCCATGCCATAATATGGAGGTCCAATGACAACCAGATTTAGTTGATAAATGACATTGAGCAAATATGCCCAAAAAGGCCATAATCTAAGCGTCCATTGACAACCCGATTTAGTTTAGAAATACGTTCCTACAGGCCATAATCTAGACGTCCATTGACAACCAGATTTAGTTCATAAATGACATTGAGAAAATACGTCCAGACAGGCCACAATCTGTACGCCCATTGACAGCCTGATTTAGTTGAGAAAAGACGTTCCTACAGACCATAATATGGACGTCCATTGACATCCAGCTTTAGTTCATAAATGACATCGAGCAAATGCATCCTGACAGGCCATAATCTGGACGTCCATTGACAATCAGAAGTACTTTTAGTTTGAATATTTACATGTTGAAGCGGTTGAAGATGGATTTCTATTAACTGAGACTGTTCAAATGTAATCAAATGGACATTGGAGGTCTGTAACTCTGAGAATGTACGAATGGAATGAAATGGATGCTTACAGGTGTAATTCAGATTCAGAAGGGAACCAAATGGACCTTTATTTGTAAGGTCCATTCGATTCATTCCATTACACTCTCTTAGTTTGCATGTGGCCTAATGCATATCAAGTGGGGGACCTTGAAATGAAAAGGTATTGGCTATTTGGCTTACTGTATTGACATGTGATTGTGGTTTTTTGATTGATTGAATCATTTATTTGGACATATAATGAATAACACATACAAGTACAACAATCATTGCAGCACAGTCCGGTTTCACATCAAGTCCAAAAAGGAACATCCAGATAATGTTAGGGCTTTCTTTCCTTTTTTATATTTTAAAATAACAGTCTTTGGTTTAATGCCTAAATATAAATGCTTATAAAAACAGCACAATAGCTACAAAATAATGGATTGCATTGCAACAGAAAATATAATATATATATAATTTCATGATGTAAGTACATTTCTACATGTATACTGCCCAAAGAAATGAAGGGAACAAAATGTTCCCTTCATTTATTTGAGTAGGCCTATTATAATATACTGTAGTACTGCTCAAAGAAAGGTCAAAGAATGAAGGGAACATTTTGTTCCCTTCATAATTTCTTTGATCAGTGTAGGCTGGATGATGATAGGCTGGATTCAAATTGTAAGCTCCGCCTCCTGCCCAGGCCTGCCCAGGCAGGCAGGCAGGCAGGCAGGCAGGCAGGAGGCAGACAGTTAGTTGGCCACAGACAAGGAGAGGACACATACACACCATTTCAGCTCTTGGACATATTTGACATATTTGAAACATTATTTTTTCTGGTAAGTAGGCTAAAACAAGTATATTACTTGAGTTTCTGTTTGAATTGTGGTTTTGTCTTGTTAGACTACTCCTACATTTGGACAATGTACAAATTGTACTTTCTAGGCCTATAATTCAACATTGCTTATGTGGTACACATGCAAGTGTATGCAATAGAGCATGTTTCACTCATGTGGGTACATTACACTTGTCTTTGTTATAGTTACTCCCCAATTTATTTTGTTTTTGAACAGGCATCTTTGAGCTTAGCTTGTTCAATGCTAATCAGCTGAAGCTACTAAAATGCCTTGCTTTCATTCTGTTTCTGTGTCATGTGTTTTATTCCTTTCAGTTAGGTAACACTCACCTAAAACACAGTATAAGCCAGTGTTGAACAACACAAAACATGTTGTTTGTAGGCTATTGACACTCATTTGGTTGCTTATGAATGTCATGTAATGAGCAACTTGTCAGAATGCTAACGTTAGTATAATGCTAACAGCCTCTGGTAACCCTCATTTTAATGTGTTTGGGAGCTTTTGATTCAAGCCTGTTGATCTGTTGATGTTTGGTGTTATGGAATATGTGTGCCTGGATCTAAAATGCTAATTTACAGCATCAATTATTATTAATGCAATGGGTCCATTCTACACATTGTATTCAATGCTAATTATTTTATTTATTACAGCGGAACATGACTGTGTTAAGTAATGGTCTATTTTACACCTCACATTTTACATTTATGTCTGCTGTAAATGTGATGACTGGTAATATTGTCATTCAGAGCTAAGCAGCTGAGGCTAGTAAAGCTACTACTAAAAGAAATCCCTTTCATGCTGTTTCTGTGTCCTGTGTTTCATTCCTTTTAAAATAAATCATACAGTATGTGCAACACTTAAAACAGTATGCATAGCATTGCAAACTGTTTGGAAGCAAGATCATTGTCTGTAATTTACAAGCAGGTATTTATTTGTACAGGATGCATCTGAAATCAAAACCATTAAAATGGCATGCCAGCATGCAACTGAAGTTCTTAATTATTTAGGCTCTGACAAGACATGGTGTTAATACTTTAATTGGCTGAACCCATTCACTTATCATTGTTTTTTTTTTCTTAAATTACTGCATTAGACCAAAGAACAATTGCTTCCCTGGTGAAGGTGACGATAAGGCTGTCGATGTGATCGTGGTGAGCTAGGAGGCTGTCGTGCCAAAAGCACAACGGTAAACTGAAGATACTGTTAATTTGAGTTTGATTACCTATTAATTTAATTAAAATATCTGGAGTGATTTGTTTTGTCTCTTTGCGTACAAAATGGACTGTCTAATGCTACAGAAATATTTATCTATATTTATGATTTCTATAGAACCTGGCCTATGAGAGGGAAGCCATGCGTCTCTTGCCCTGCATCAAGCTGTACATCCTCAGAGTATGTCCCCTGCCTGGAGATCCCTGCACAAGGCGAGCCATACTTCCTGACCTGCAACAAAAATCGCCTGACCTGCACCATCAACTGATCGAGAACCCAACCCAGTCTTCATGCATGTGAGTATTTTATTGTACTTAGGCCTATAGCTGACTGTGATCTGCCGTCTGCTGCACAATATTTTGTAGGATGAGTTGTTTAAATACTAAAATGTTATCTCCTCCTAGCACACCATCTTCACAAATCAAGTGATGATGATGGACCAGGGGATTGTCCAGGGATTGAACTACATATAACATACATAATATGAAGGTGATGCCCCTCCCCTTGTACTGTTCATGCATTCTAACATCCATCATGTACAGCATAGCCTATCTGCTGTTATGCTCTCACACCTTGTCTAACTTGGAAATAGAGGCTGAAAAACAGCATGCATATCCAGGGCCATATAGGATGGGTGCTGGACTAAAAACTATGCAAAAAACTTCCCACAGTTAAAGTTTACTTAGTTTCTTATTTATTGTATAACCTCAGGTACTTTTTTGGAAGTACCTGAGGTTATACATTGTTTTATTTTCGGAAATAAAACAATGTAACTTGCAAAACAAATGTCCCCCTCTGTGTTACACCTGTAAACCCTTGATGTGACAAAGTTGATTCTTATTCAATAGGTTGAACCAAATCCACTGCCATGGGCCGATCTCTTCAAAACCTGGAGGAACTGCTACGGAATGGCATGACCCCCCGAAAAAAAACAAGTATGTTTCTTTGTTGTCCAATGCTAACTCTGGTCTTACATTGGCTGCAAAAAACCTTGTTGGACCTACAGTATTGAATTGAGCTATTTTGAAAGTGTTCAGGGTGAGTAAAAAGGTGTATTTTAATAATGTTCTAGCCCATTGAATAAGGCCTTTATTGTTAAATCCACCTCAGTGCCTGGACCTGGATTTTTGTGCCTCTGTGGCACATTTTTTCCTCTTTTTGCTCATTGTATTCCCTTTTATTTCATGAGCACCGGTGGTTGAGGGATACCAGTAGCACCCCTGCTATCTTATTTCTCTGTTCAGGGTGAGTGTCTTGGATTACTGATCAACTAACAGAAATATAATTTCACAGAGTGTGGCTGCAACATTGACAAGCTCCCTGGCAAGCAAGACCAACACAAGAGGGAAGTTTGGCTTTCAGCAGCTGTACATTAATATTTAGTAATTGGTAAGTTTGCATTGACTCACTGTCTCCCTCTCAGAATCACTTAGATTAATAGATGATGTTTTCACTTTGACTTAACCGAACCCCGAACAGCCTGCACCTCATAGAAACATGTTATACCCATTTATTGTGAATAGCCGTTGATATTAATAGAAATATTGACTAAGGTCTTGGTCATTTTAGGTAAATATACATATTGTCGCTTTTGATTGAATACTCAATTAGCGGTTGGCATAGGAAAGGTATTGGACACTTTCGTAAGGCATTCAACATTTTTCTGGCATAGCAGGAAAACAAATTGAACCCTTTGAGCCAAATCTGTGTTGAACGTGATTTGTGGCGCCGCCTCTGTTGTTGTGATTGTGGACCTTTGTGACAGGTACATGGGTATCTTAACCCATCCAGGCCGGGTACACATTTTAGTGTATGGGAGGGGCTTACAGTACATGTACAGTATGTAGCAACATATTTGTTTTTTGTAGGCTAATTCTAGGCCTAAATGGGTTTTAATGGTGTACACTCTGGTGTATCTTGTAGACCAGCAGTTTGACAGGTATATGGGTATCTTAGTGGTGTAGTCTATCTTGTAGACCAGTAGTTTGACAGCTACATGGGTAGCTTAGTGTTGTTGCAAGATGCTGTGTACTCTGTCATCTACCCCATGCAGAAGTTAATATTGTTACCTGAATTAAATCTCAAAAGCCTTTGTTTATAATCCGTAATAGGATACAGCTCTATAAGCTTTGTTACATTTTAGAATTCTAGATTTGGTGGCACGATCATATCCCTTGCCTCTCACAGTGACAGTAAAGCCATCAACAAGATGGAAACAAACAAGATGCTTATTGAAAACAAACCAGTATCAACAATTACATTCTCTCATAATAGAATATGTCTGATGTCATGTCTGATCCCTATTTGTGCTCAAAGCTCATGCCATATATCTTTTTTATCTACTCATCCAGAGTAAATGTCAGTGGCAACTGCATTTATCTATTTACATGTATTTTCTTCGTGTGTGTGTTTCTTTTTTTTCTTTTAGTGGCTGTCATGAAGTCTGAGCCTACCGCCACAGAGTCACAGATATGTCTGGCTGCAGGGGACCACCTGAAACATGCCCCTGGGAGAGGGTGGGGGTGGGTACAATTCTGCATAATGTGTATATGGGGGAGGGGGGCATAGTGCTGCAGATTAAACATTTTTATTTTATAGATGGGTTCATAGACTTGTTTGAAAGCACTTGTTTGTATGTTGTGTATATTTGAATCATGTTGATTTCTATTTTCAGAAGAATACGTGGTAAACAACAATTAAATTTTTGGCAGTAAAAGAGCTATACTTATCATAGATTGTATAGATGGGTTCATAGACTTGTTTGAGAACACTGTACGTTGTGCATGTTGGTTTATTCATGTTAATGTGTATTTTCAGAATATAAAAATGTCACTCTGTACTTTGTCTGCTCTTTTTTCCCCTCTACACAAATTGTAATTGTTAGGACATGTCTTCTGAAAGCTACATTTTTCTTGATAGTAACATTTTACACACAGATGTTGAAATCAGTCAGACAAATGTGGGGATCCATCTTTGCAGTGTGCACGCTTTGTTAGGCGCTCAAGCTGTATTTTAGGTGCTCCATCCAGATGGAGCTGCAGACACACCCATTAGGACTAAATGTGTGTATGTGGTCTGTCCATTACCTGACAAGTAGTACTTATCTTAAATAGATTTTTGTTGTAAAGATCTGGATCCCTGCATAGGACAGATTCATCATTTCAGTTGGTGTGTACAATGGGGCCAGTCAATACAAATGTAGCTGAAAATCTGATCTGGATGTCCAACTATCTTAACTAATGTGTTTTGGACGTCCTGAAATCACATCTTTAACATCTTTAGACAGTCAGAAGTCATCCTGAAATTAAGACTCTTATGTATAGAAATTAAGTCAATGTTTTGGACTTTATTTCCATACATTTAAAAGACATTATTTTAGGACGTCTTCTGGCTGTCTTTATATAGACAGCCTGAAGACGTCTTAAAATAGACAGCCAGAAGGTGTCCAAGAATTACGTCTATAAATGGGTCTTTGTAGACAGCCAGAAGACGTCTGGAAATCACGTCTATAATGGGTATTATAATGTCGTCTATACAACGTCCAGAAAAGACGTATAAAAACCTTTCATTCTGGCTCTGCTGAGTACGTCTCCGGACATCCATATATCACGTCTTTGCTACGTATTTTAATGTCGTCTTTACAACGTCTCGAAAAGACGTATAAAAAACTTTCATTCTGGCTCTTCAGGGTAAGTCTACGGACGTCCGGAAATCACGTCTTTGCCACGTATTTTAATGTCGTCTATATGACGTCTAGAAAAGACGTATAAAAAACTTTCATTCTGGCTCTTCAGGGTACGTCTTCTGACCGTCCAGAAATGACGTCTTTTAAACGTGATCTAGACTACTTTTTGCTCACTGGGACAGTTGTTGCTGCAACTGTTCGACGATGACTCAGGTTGCTGATGGCATACTGCTGTCAAGACAGCAGATTGAAGAAAAATATGTTTTTTGCCCTATTACCAAAATGACCAAAATCAGAATTGTGTTTTTTGAACAATGTCTTGGTTTTCCCACAATCGCTGTGTAATATATATATATATATATATATATATATATATATATATATATATATATATATATATATATATATGTGTGTGTGTGTAACAGTGTTAATAAATACTTTATTTTTGGTTCAATTATGTTAAACTTGGGACACAGCTATGGCTATTTTTTAGTTTATTTAGTGTTTCATGTCATGCACTTTTATTTTGAAGCTGCACTTTTAGTTTCCTGTTGCATTGTGGGAACCTCAGTACAGAGGAAGCCCACACTGCTGGTAAGAAGGTCACCTTTCTGCAGACAGACATTAATTCATTAAACATATCTATGCCTCATTAAAATGCATTTGAGTAGCTAAGCATGCACTCATTGTCCATACTTGTTGTCTAGCAGCACTCGTTTTTATAATTCATTGTAAGAGAATGCTTCTTTGATATAGTAAAAAACGATAATAGCATGTTAGCTGCTAATCCACTGTGTAAACACTAACATGGAGGCCTGCTGTCTCTAAACAGGAGGTGACCAAAGAGTTCTGTGTCTGAGCTGTGGTTTGTGTCCCTACTTTTATGTTTCCAGGTATGTTATGGTGTGCAGTGTGTGTGTAATCTTTTCTATTTGGGGGATTGTTGTATTATTTTGTACAGTATGTTGTTACTTTTTTCAGACAGAGGCCTACCTGCCATTTTGCATTTATTCCAGCAGGGCGGCGTTAAAGTTCATTCATTCTGTCTTTTGTACTACATAAAAAATTGAGCTTTAGAGGGATATGGTTGTTCTGTGTTAATGTAACCTTTTGTAATGTGATGATTTAGTTGAGCCAGACTGAATTGATTTATAAGAAATGTATTGTATTATTTTATTTGAGTGTTTGTTATAAAAATCCACTATACGATCAAATGACAGTTATAAATGTATACTGAGTACAGAGGAAGCCCACACTGCTGGAGGTGACCAAAGAGTACTGTGTCTGAGCTGTGGTTTGTGTCCCTACTTTTATGTTTCCAGAATAAACCACACTCTCTATTGCTTCACATCTGCATCCGTGTGAGTCCTTGATGAGACAGCAGGCAGGACAGACAGGAGAGGTCACACACACACACACACACACACACACACACACACACACACACACACATATATATATATATATATATATATATATATATATATATATATATATATATATATATATATATCAAGTTAATACTGTGTGAAGAATCAATTGGAGTCAAATATTTGTTTTGAATATTCTGGTATTATATGATATTTCACACAAATGAGACAATAACATGGTTATTACACTCATACATAATACAGTTATTTTTTTCCTTTACCACAATACAGCGCCATTGGCTTTAACAACTACTAGACCAATATTTTAACAAAGAAAAAATAAATGTAACACCGATATACACTCTGCTCTGGTCTAGCTAGTTCTCACAAGTACATTTGCACAACATGTGCATTTCAACTTTTCCCTCATGCAACTGCACCGAGTGCAGGTTGGCATAGAAGCACTTTTACAAGTGCACTTCACACTTTAATATATCCTTGGCAAGAGGCAGAGTGGTCCAAATGGGACCACTGATCCCATAATTAGTGGGACTGTGGACGGGCATCATGGACCTGAATGAATGAAAGAATTAGAGTACTACACATATTCATGCAGATACATACATTATGTGCTGTCGCCCAGGTGCTTGCTTGGAAGACGCTTCTGTTCAGATGTTGATCCAAAGCATCACTTGGGGGGGAATTCTTTCCACGTCCCTAGTTTTCTGTGAGAATTGTGTCATTTGAACATGATCAACATCATTGCCCTCGTTTGAGTCATCAGTGTACAGCTTAGCCTACAGACACAGTTTGTTGCCACTTCTTTCAGCCTGGGAGATGCTTGTGTTGGAGTGTCGAGGGTTACAAATTCCTCCACTTTGCGCATCACCTTGAAGCAGGATCGCTTACCCTTGGATTTGAATGACGATGAGCTGTCGAGAGACAGCCGCTGGCCGCCGCGTCCACGTCCATGGACGCGGCCGCGAAAAAACGGCCGTGGACGCGAGGTCGCGTCCGTGGACGCAAACGGCCGGCCGGCCCTTTTTAGATCTTTTTTAGATAGGACAACTCTAACCTGCATCAATTGGTGCATCAACCTGCTATCTATCTATCTATCTATCTATCTATCTATCTATCTATCTATGCATCTATGTATTTATACTTCACCTTTAGTCCAGAAGAGAGTTCAGCCTCAGGAACTTGCACACATGGAACTGTGTCATGACTGTGTCATGGAGCTAAACAGAGCTATGTTAAATACTCACAATGACTCTGATGGACCAATCAGGGTGGTGGTGGGGGGAGGGATCAACAATAGACAGAAACTGGATAATGCTTTGTTAACTGTCCCACCTCTGGTCTACTTTGAGATAATAAATTGAGCTGAAGCTTATTCCACATTGGTCACAACAGCACTGTCTTGGTTTAACTGAGGACAGCACAGGACAGGGAGAGAAAACACACACCTGATAAGAGCCAGATTCACACATTGATCAGCATTTAAGTAACATCATCATTATTATTGTTGAGTCTGAAAAGAACAGTAGTGTGTAATGATGATTGGTCAAGAATTGGTCTATAGCTACCAGTGAATCAAATGATGAAGAAGTATGGATGCACTGGTGTTTAAAATACCAACAATAATAATGTCTGACCGTTAACGACAATTACACTCCATAATTATGCACTTAAATCACATTTGCATGTAAAAGCTTTAGAACAATCAATGACAAAGTTACCCGTGAAATTACGGACATAGCAATTGTCCATGTGATTTGTTTTATATTCACACCGGAGAGAAACTTAATTACTTAATTGCTATTATTGATTGGTCTTCTTTTTTGTTATTTGTGTATTATGGCCTTCATGTTAACACCAGAAAATGTGTTGAAAATGTGATAGATCTTTACACATCTGACCCATAACATTATTAGCAATTCAAATGGTTACTATAATAGGTGAGTCTTCTAGCTTTTTAAAAATGTAATATTTCATTCATTCTTTCTCTTACTAAGTGGAAAATCCCACTTCTTAACTCTTTGAGTGCCAGCGCCCTCTAGGGGCCAAAGAATGCCAGCGCATCTCTCATAGGCGAGCGCTTTAGCTTCCAGGACTTCACCTTCCAGGACCTGACGTGCTCACGTTCATGCACGGCATGGAAATGTCCCGGATGAAGATGCTAACAGAATGGCTATTCCCATTTTGTCATCTAAAAGATCATTTTTGGGCGATTTCGCCGTAAATAAACCTTGCGCCGCTTCCCTAAAACACAAAAAAGAGATATAAGCCTTTAAAGACGCGGTCTTTCATTGGATTAGGCGGAGATTGGCGATTGCGTTCGCAAATTACGGCCGGCCGGGAGGTTGCTAGCTTTCGGCTAGTAGCTAGAAAAATCAGGCCAGGCTTCAGAAGGCCTCTTATCATTTTATTCATTTAATTAAATAAAGCCGAACTACTTTGGGATCGGCACACTCGCGTACTCATCGGAAGCGGCGCCGAACATCGGGTGAACATTGGGGAGCTCAAAAATGTATTTTAAACCATTTTTAATGGAATATATCGTCGGACAGAGTAGAACGGCTAGCTGGCTAGCGGCTAGCGAGCCAGGACCACCCACGACTCTACAAGCAGCTCGGGGTAAGTGAATTAATAAAAAAAAGATTTTATTGGATTGAAATAAAGCCGAACTAGTTCGGGATCGGCACCAGATGAGTTAATTGTATATTATTTGGAAAGGGTTGAGTAGCAAAATGTTTGCCTTAAATTCAATGCTGACTTGCATTTGTTTTCCTACATTTTCCCCTTCAATGTATTATTACAACGTATTTGCTATTTCTTACTTTGTATTTAGACATTATTATATTGATAAACATTAACACATAGTGTGTGTTAGGTTAGGTTAGTTGCAAAGTGTCCACAACTGTCCAGAATACACTGTACATAATTTCAAGACTCCAGACTTCAAGTGAAGATGAAATCTCTAGATGGCACCAGCGGCAATTCTGATGAACAGGTGGAACCCAAAGACCATCAAGATCTCTGTAAGTCACAGACTGAGTAAGTCTCCAGATAAACTCGCACACATCATTCTAGCCTAGATGTGATTGTACATTTGTGCTGTTTACATTTTTGTCTCATAAATTATTATACTTGAACCTTGAACCAAACTAACCTGACATGATTTAACATAGGTGAATCCACTAAGCCAACTAGGTTTTATACTGTGTGATGTGGTGGACATTTCTGTAGATTACGAGTTGAGTGGGCAATATCCATGTCTAGGCCACATATATTGTTATGTTAATATGCTTAACTACTTAGAAACTGGCACCCATTGGTCATTATCAATTGAATAGGCTGATAAATATATCACCCCAAATTAATGCTCTATTTCCCCTAGAGCAGCTACATAGTCTCAAATAGATACAATAATGATAATTGTCTGTTCTGTGAAAGATAAGAGTATGTTGTAACTGTCTGTCCAATGGCAGCTGTGAGTTAGGTCATGTTTTGTGTTCCTTTAACTTAACTCTTTGAATTAGCTTGGCTCTCTTTTTAACTCATGAATGCAAAAGCAGTCTTCTAAAGTAACCATAACAATACATTTGCCTTTTAAATAATGTTAAACCACAAAGTAATAAAACACTTAGCTTCAACTCAAAATAGTAACCTTGGCTTAATGTCTAGTGAACAAATGGACTCTTTAGCTACAAGAAAAGGCACACAATAACTCCACACACCTGAGTTTTATATAGAAATAAATATTTATAGAAAATGTAAACAGCATTTAGGTTCAAAGCCTGGACTGTGAAAATACCCCTCTTCCTTCAGGAATAATATCACAACACTGTAAGTGCAAAATAAAAATCTTCCCACAGTTCATATTAAAATAATAAACACCCATTAGATGTCTCCCTTTGAGTCACTTAATGACAATTATAATAATTTGTGGGCCTACACACTCACACACAGTCCCTAAAAGCCAGCAAAATGAACTACTACCTAAGTTAACCTTAACTTGTGTCAGACTTGAATTCAAATGCAAGAGCAGCTTTATATAAATGTAGTAGTAGTAGTAGTAGTAGTAGTAGTAGTAGTAGTAGTAGTGTTATGAGAGGGAAGGTGATGTTTGTTCAGACTAGCAGGGACTTAGGTGGGACAGTTAACAAAGCATTATCCAGTTTCTGTCTATTGTTGATCCCTCCCCCCACCACCACCCTGATTGGTCCATCAGAGTCATTGTGAGTATTTAACATAGCTCTGTTTAGCTCCATGACACAGTCATGACACAGTTCCATGTGTGCAAGTTCCTGAGGCTGAACTCTCTTCTGGACTAAAGGTGAAGTATAAATAGATAGATAGATAGATAGACAGATAGACAGATAGATAGATAGAGTCACTTAATGACAATTATAATAATTTGTGAGCCTACACACTCACACACAGACCCTAAAAGCCAGCAAAATGAAATACTACCTAAGTTAACCTTAACTTGTGTCAGACTTGAATTCAAATGCAAGTGCAGCTTTATATAAATGTAGTAGTAGTACTAATAGTAGTAGTAGTAGTGTTATGAGAGGGAAGGTGATGTTTGTTCAGACTAGCAGGGACTTAGGTGGCACAGTTAAAGCATTATCCAGTTTCTGTCTATTGTTGATCCCTCCCCCCACCACCACCCTGATTGGTCCATCAGAGTCATTGTGAGTATTTAACATAGCTCTGTTTAGCTCCATGACACAGTCATGACACAGTTCCATGTGTGCAAGTTCCTGAGACTGAACTCTCTTCTGGACTAAAGGTGAAGTATACATAGATAGATAGATAGATAGATAATTAGATAGCAGGTTGATGCACCAATTGATGCAGGTTAGAGTTGTCCTAAGTAAAAAAGAAGGTAATATTTGAATTCTCCATCAAAAAATACATACAATAGAGATCCAATTTGTTTTTTAGATGGATAGGGTACAATTGGCAATCGCGTCCACGGCCGTTTTTTTCGCGGCCGCGTCCATGGACGTGGACGCGGCGGCCAACGGCTCTTGCTGAGCTGTCTGAGCAAGTGAATGCATGGACGAGAGCCATGCACTTGCATGTTGTCATGCCCATGTTTGTGGCGAAGGAGATCATTCTATTAGGCTTTACAGCTTTGAAGGAGATCCAGATTTCCGTGGCCGCATTCAGTGCCTTGATGTACACAGTATGTTCTACCATGTCTTATTAAAAATCTAAAGGCACAAGGCTGACTAGACTCAGAGATTATTATTCCCTGCTGTCTGTACAGACAGCTCATTAACCGCTTTACTTCCCCAGGCACGGGTGCCTATGATTAGTAAATGGGCTTAATGTTGTCTTATACTTCTGATTAGACCCAAGGCATTTGTATTTGCATTTTATCATCTAATCAGGCTTTTAGGAACACCCTGAACAGTTTTTAATTTGCTTGATTCAATATTTAGATATTTGATGTAAATGTTATCACACATTTTTAGTGTATTTAGTTTTTTTTCCATTTTCCCAAAGAATTATTACAAATACATGAAAAAAGTTATAAAAAAAAAAAAGAATAATAATAATAAAATAAAACACAGTCTGCTCACATATTAGGAGGGTAGTATGAGTCACCAGAAATAATGGGTGTTTTTAATGAATCTATCATGGTTAAAATGGGTGTGTATGGGGAGAGGCCCTGGGCCTGGAGGGCCTGATAACATTTACATCAAATATCTAAATATTGAATCAAGCAAAATAAAAACTGTCCAGGGTGTTCATAAAAGCCTGATTAGATGATAAAATTAGAAAAAGTTTTTGTGAAAGTGGAATACCCCTATAATGGGTTAAGAAGACAGAAGGCACACTATACATAGCATCTCTAAATATTGACTAGTGTTGTTGAACTAATCTTCGCGCTAACGTACATTTAAATGAGTGCGTGTGGGAGTGTGTACTTTATTCTATAGCTGTTTTCTGGAGGGTTTTTGGAACGCGGAGAAGGTGTGAGTCCAGAATATCATATAGAAACGTGTGCACACACACAGACATATACAAACCTATGTGTGTGCAAGGCAAGCACGCACACGGGCTCGCACTCACGTGTGCACGTATGATGCATGACTCATACACACACAGCCTGTAGACTTGTCTTATACCCACTCAACACACTAGGTGAGAAGATATGCGGGTTCACACACACACACACACATGCACGCACGCACGCACGCACGTGCACACACACGCACACACACACACACACACACACACACACACACACACACACACACACACACACACACACACACACACACAGGGGTGTCGCACCAAATTCTGGGCCCTGGGTACAAGGATTCACTGCGAGCCCCTCATGATTGTTCTTCATAGGGGGAGGGGGTTTAACCCATTTAGACTGGGAACACATTATTTTGTGCTATAACTATTGAAAAATAGCAGATCTACAAGCTCGCAGTGCGGCACTCGGCCGCGCATGTGAGCTTGTGGATCTGCTATTTTTCAATAGCTAAAGTATAAAATAATTAAGGCCCCTCCCCCTTGGGCCCTAGTAACTGCAGTCCCACTTCCCCACCCACCCCTTGTGACGCCCCTGCACACACACACACACGCACTGACGCACGCACGCACGCACGCACGCACGCACGCACGCACGCACACACACACACACAAACTGCAACAATCCATCTTGAGACCACCACAGAAGCAGCCGAGAGGATATGATTCACAAGATACTGCATCAGCCGCCTTGGAACAGACACATTCTTTGCTTTTGCATGCAGCCCCAAGCCTCTTCCTCTCCCTATGCACATAATTTAACAAAGACTATTTTTCTTCTCTTCAGCCCGTCCGTGATTTAATCAATAAGTGGCTGTCTTGTTTTGTCTGGTTGTTTTTTCCTTGTCACTCCCCCTTTTGTCCCACCCTCCCGCAGTGAGGTAATCAGTCATCATGCGTCTTGGCATATCTTAAAAGACCAGTGACCACTTTTAAGCCTAACTTAAGCAAACTAGGTCAATCCTCCAAAACCTGTATTTCCTCCACATGTGTATTAAGGGCTTTGCACACAGACGCGTTTGTTCGCACGGATAAATCGGACTTTTACATTCTTTTTAAAGAAAACAATGATTCTCTATGACCTCATGCACACCGACTCCGAATTTGCCATGCGACAGGTGGCTGCGGCAGTGCGTTTTTTTTCCCGATCGAACCCAGTTCGATTTGTGCGTCTTGTCGCATGCGCCATGTGGTAAAAACTTCTTATGACTCCTTTTTGGATCCGCAGTGTGGATTCCGCACAGCCGTGCATCCCAAATCCAATGCATTTTAATCATGCAGTAAACGGGAAAAACGCAATGGTTGAAAATCACGCCTGTGTGCAAAGGGCTTTAGACGGAGGCCGGCGACCTTCGGGGTCGCCACAGCGGCCTAATCTAGTTTCTGGGTATTTAAATAGGATGTGAGGGGTCTGGGTTTGTCATGATGCTGAATCCATTGCAAGCATTTGTCTTGCACAAAAAAACATTCCTTGGGCTACAAATGGCCCCAGTAAAACGCCCATAAAACTGTGAGAAGTGATAAATCATCACTTTTCATCACTTTTCATCACTAAAACATTGTTTTCTGGGGCCATTTTTTTCTGGGGGCATTTTTTCAAAGCCCTGCTTCATCATACAAGGCCGTCGCACAAAAGTAGTGAAAACAGCAGATCTACAAGCACACAGCGCCTCGCGGTGCGAGGCGTTGTGTGCTTGTAGATCTGCTGTTTTCACTAGTTTAAATCATTTTTAAAATGATAAATAGAAAACAAACGGTTTTGGACATACAAGGTTTCCACCCGACGACAAAATATAACTGTATGTAATTGGCCCGCTGGCTTGTCACTTGTCATGATCTGAAATGGCAGCAGCGCTATAGAGAGAGATCTATCTCTATAGCGCGCAATGATGGCCTCTCCAACTCTTTTTCCCGGGCTGAATCAGGGGCCCAGATACGAGGATTCAACAGTGGAGTTGTCGGTGTTTGATTTCCCCGGTGAGCCCAGACTTCCACAAAATATTTCCTCGCGATTGCCCTTCTGGTCTCGAGGTCCTTCAAGTAGGATACGATTCAGGCAAGTCTTCCTTCACTTCACAAGGGTCTTCTCTCCACAGTCGTGTTGTCTGTGTTGAAGGCTACTGTAAGACCTCACTGCTCGGAGATGTTTGACATGAGTGAATGTGTCGGTGTAGTGGAGGTCAGGTCAGTAACAGTGACAGCTGGTAGATGACGGCTCCTCCTGGGGGTTGGGGGTGTAGCTGAGCGCCTTTCTTAGTGCGTGGTCGGGTGCAATAATGAAGAGCGAGCGCGGGTGTCACCCTGCACAGGGGTGTCACACCAAATTCTGGGCCCTGGGTCACATTTTGTGCTTTAACTATTGAAAAATAGCAGATCTACAGATCTGTAGATCTGCTATTTTTGAAAAATCATGAAAAGTCTTTGAAAAACGTATGTTTTTATGTCAGTGGTGCTCAAACCTTTTCATGTGAAGGACCCCCAAAATGATATGTATTTGGCCACGGACCCCCATCTCAAAATACTTAGTTCCAGGGACCCCCCCAGAAGCAAAATTTGACTTACAAATGTTCGCTTAAAAATACATAGGCTATATTCAAAGATTTGCGCACATTTTCTCAACTTTTCAAAAATAGCAGATCTACAAGCTCGCAGCTTGTATATCTGCTATTTTTAAATAGCTAAAGTATAAAATAATTAAGCCCCCTCCATCTTGGGAAGAGAGAAGAGGAGCACTCGTCAGCAACGTGGTTCATTGCGACCGTCAGGTCGCATTTACTACCAAAACCTCGACAGGCTGTCTGTCAGTCTGTCCGTCTGTCCGTCTGTCAGTCTGCCCGTCACGTCACACTTTTCCCCAACTCATATCTCCGCCACCGTTGCCCCAATCCATGCCAAACTTTGCGAAACTTTTGCGCAAATCGGTACACAGTATGTCTACACTCATGTCATCAACATGGATCTGTCCCATATAGCGCCACCATCAGGCCCATTTTTTCAAACACATTTTTGGACACTGCTCCTACAGATTTTGCCCTAAAATCACGCAAATCGTTACACAGTATGTCTACACTCATGTCATCAACATGGATCTGTCCCATATAGCGCCACCATCAGGCCCATTTTTTCAAACACATTTTTGGACACTGCTCCTACAGATTTTGCCCTAAAATCACGCAAATCGGTACACAGTATGTCTACACTCATGCCATCAATATTGATCTGTCCCATATAGCGCCACCATCAGGCCGATTTTTTCAAACACATTTTTGGACACTGCCCCTACAGATTTTGCCCTAAAATTACGCAAATCGGTACACAGTATGTCTACACTCATGTCATCAACATGGATGACACATTTTGCCCTAAATCACGCTGTGACCTGACGGTCGCTTATCTCCCGATTAGGGAGTCTTACTGGTATAAACATTCGTCTAGGGTGCACGGCTCAGGCAAACATTGAACGTAGAACAAGGACGCCAGCACTCACTTTAGAATGAATTCTTCTTGTTTATTAAAAGGTATCACCCCCAGCAGCCGTCAGAACATGCGGACGTTTCGGCCAGCAGGCCTTCCTCAGCGTGTAAACTGAAGCCATATACACATTGGGCCCTAGTAACTCAGTCCCACTCCGCCCCTGATGCCCCTGAACCTGCAGTTCGGGTTTCAGGGATATTGAAGGTGTCAGTCTCACCGTCAGGCTAGTTGACCTTGGCTCGAGTGTGCTCGTGCGATCTGCTGATAGCGGGTCCAGCTCTTCAGGAATGCCACATACCATCAAAATGCCGGGCCAAAATATGTGCGGTTTCTATTGCTGGATCATTAGTTGCAATTTTATTATGCCGCATTCAGCCCACAGTAATGCACAAAACCTGCCGTCATGCATTTTTCAGTGAAATTGCCTGTAATTACTTGCTGAAATCTCATTTTCAATGTCAGCTGTTATACTCTGGCACACTCATTGTACTGGTCAGGTCCAGGGTTCATCGCATGGAGGCACGTGGTGGACATTTTTGATAGAATTCTAATTTTGCCACAGACAAAATGGGAATTGTGACAGAAAAAAATAAGTGTCATGAAAAAAAAAAAGTAAGAACATTACCAGGGGTAGGGCCCGACAAGCCTTTTTGCTTCTCTCTACCCCTTTTTCAGGGACTTGGACAAGTACTGTGAAATGTATGTACAGACATTTTTGAATGCATATTTATACTTCTATTTTTCTATTTTGTCAATGTATACTTGTATAATGCCCAAATAACTGAAAATAAACTGAAACTGAACTGAACTGAGTACACAAACACAAATAGATAGCCCTAAATGACCATTGGGCCTACAGTTCTGTAACTCCGAGAGTGTACAAATGGAACCAAATGGACCCTTACAGGTCTGTAACTCTGAGAGTGTACAAAATGGAACCAAATGGACCCTTACAGGTCAATTTGGTTCCAAATAAAACGTTTGAGAACCACTACCAGTGACCTCTTAAAGGACAAGGTTTTTTGACAACAAGGGTTCATATTTTAGATTTTTAGAGAGATGAAAAAGTGAGTGTTAAAATGTTTTAATTTACTTTGTTCTATCGTTTTAGCACATTTAGCGGGCGACATCAAGTCTTGGATCCACATGGAAGTCACACCGTTAATAGCACTGTCTTGTTAAAATAAAAATACAACGTTCAAGTTATTTGAATGAGAATAGAAGGTGGATGAGCTTAAACTCATACAGAATGAGGTGGTTCAATATCATTTCAGTAGTGAGAGAAGATGACACCGTGTGTCGAATTATTCGACCCCAAAGTATTCGAATAGTCAAATATTCGACAGGATTGTCCAAAACTGACAAATATTAAGTAAGCAAGAGGCGAACATTGTGAAAATAGCCGATCTACATGCTCACAACGCCTCACGTTGCGAGGCGTTGAGAGCATGTAGATCTGCTATTTTCACAATATTTATCTGCAGAACCGAATACTTATCAAATATGTTTATTTTGGGGGTCACGGCCTAAAAAGGTTTGAGAACCCCTGGTATAGAGCATTAACAAATTCATCCACCAGGGGCATTGACAACTCATTCTTATGACTTCCTTTCTCGTCAAGCTTTATAAACTATATATTTTTTAAAGAGAAAACAATATAAGCGAATATTCTACTTCAGTAAACAACGTCGAATAGTGACTTTGATATTCGAATATTCGAATATTTGGTGAATGCCCTTGTGCAGTGTTTCTCAACCTTTTTTCTGCATGGGCACACTTTTCATGTCCCAAGAATCCATGGGCACACCAACATAATACGGGGGTGTAAATATCGTCACTGTCGGGAAGAAACCTTGTATCTCCAAGTTTCAAATTGTTTCTTCGCAAAGTAAAGCCCTGCTTCATCGTACAAGGCTGTCGCACAACAGTAGTGAAAACAGCAGATCTACGAGCACACAACGCCTCGCACCGTGAGGCGTTGTGTGCTTGCAGATTGGCTGTTTAAACCATTTTTAAAATGATAAATACAATACTGGCTTTCAAGCAGTTTCAAGGGGCACACTTGACCCTTCTCATGGGCACACCAAAGGTCCCCAGGCACAGTGGTTGAGAAACACTGCCCTAGTGCATACATGAAGCCTGTAGCTGTTGTGGAGTATAACCAACGGGTTGGACAAACATGGTCAGAGACACTCACACAGCCCCGGGCAGGAGAGAAATGCATCACAGCAAATGTTGTGTTACAGGACATTGTGCCCAAACATAATGTGATCATAGACCTGTTGGTTTGTTCTTATTGACTGTTGTTCTATGTGTGTTCTAAATGCTATCAGCTACTGCCCTCAGGGACGATGGTCCGGGTCCCTTCCAGCAGATTAGATTGAGAATAAATGTATTCCTGTGTCAGTATAGGCCTAATGTTTAAACGCTGGAGGATCTTAGTTTTTAAAGGGATTTTTTCTTTTATTGATGTGTATAGAGGCTTTCAGGGTTTTTTTTTCTTTAAAGGTTTTTTTTTACAACAAGGGTTCATATTTTAGATTGTAATTAAAGAATATAAAAGATGAGTGTTAAAATTATTTCATTTACTTCTTTCTATTGTTTTAGAGATTCTTATTTCAGTGGTTGGGGGCATGCGTACAAGTGGCTAAATATGTCAGCCCATTCCCAAGATACAACACAATCTTCCATGGTTGGATGTGACTTATGGGGGCTAGTAGTGTTACTGGAAATAGCAATAAAGAAACTGCTGGCTTATTGTGTCTAAAAAGACATATTTGTCCACGCATGCCCCCATGCGTACGCATGCCCCACATTTTAGCACGGTAAACGCGATAAAACAATAGAACGAAGCAAATGAAAACATTTTAATGCTCACTTTTTCTTTTCTCTAATTACAATCTAAAATATGAGCCCTTGTAAGTTGTCCTTTAAGTGGAATGTTTGTCTTTTACGACTGCACATGCAGTTAAAACCCAAGCCAACTGTTCATCTTGAATCAGCGTATAATGTGCATACATTATAAACATTTGAAAGCAGGCAGATACTGTGCAGTTTGTATCTACCGTGGACAGTGCTTGTGAAGGCAACCTTGTGTCTGTCTCTGCTACAATGCAATCTTCTATTTTTAATAACTTTGGTACATGGTCTCTACCCTGGCCTGTAGCTCTTCGTTTTGCATTTGAATGCGCATCTGTTTTCAAACTGTGCGAGACCCCCAAAAGCAGAAATTCATGAAAGCATAAAAGTTTCATGTGGTGCGGCGCTATGTCACCATTATTTCAGGCCGGATGAAATCGGATGGCTGGATGTGAACATAGGAGATTGTTTGAAAAAAAGCCAAAATAAACAAACGCACAAGACT
The DNA here is from genome assembly GCF_963921795.1 of Nannobrachium achirus. Lineage (NCBI taxonomy): Eukaryota > Metazoa > Chordata > Actinopteri > Myctophiformes > Myctophidae > Nannobrachium > Nannobrachium achirus. The sequence goes on along the minus strand of NC_137831.1, from coordinate 48,213,729 downwards.
GATGGAAGACGCCTGTGTCCACAGGGGGAAATAGGAGGCACAGTCATTGGATATTCGACCGGTGTGTGTGTTTGTGTGCAAACCTTTGCTATGTGTGTGCATCTCTGTGTAGACACCACATACATGTACCGATGTTTCTGGTTGACATTGGCACTTTTCACTCAGGTTTTTTCATCTCACTCATGTCACTTTGTCTGCTGACCTCACTCAGCAACGAAATAAAAATAAAATAAACAAAAATAAAAATAAGAGTTTGAAATCAGCTTATTACTTAACTCATTGCATGCCAGGCCCGATAGTCCCGAGATTATTTCAATGTCTTTCCCTGCCAGGCCCGATAGTCCCGAGAATTTCCGCCATTTTGAAAAAAAAAAAAAAAAAAAATGAAAAATGTTTTTTTCAAAAAAAAATTTGACCCCAAAAAATGTAGTAGGCATGATAGAAATCGCGAAATTGCATGTTTAACCCCCATAGCAACCCCATCTATCAATCATGGCAGCCATCTTTGTTTACATTTTAGGAAAACATAATGGCTTCTATCTCATGAATGCCTGAACGGATTTCCATTCGGATTTTTTTGTTTGAAAGCTGTGAGCAATGTGGACACACGTGGTGCATTATCTAGGCATGGGTGTGCATGATCCGTGCACTATGAATTACATGGAAGTCTATGGAGACTGGAGGCATGGTAGAGTACGAAGGTATTGTTAAATGGCGGGGAATGTGTTAAGTACTGTACTTAAAGAGTCATGAAACACAAAATCACCTTTTCTATAAATATATATTATATCAATGAGTCACTTGTGATAGGGGGCAATAATATGGTTCAATTTGCCCATAGGCTTGTGGATTCAGAGCTTTCCGCTGTCTTTGTAGCTATTTCTGTGTTTCAGTTTCAGGGTAGAAAAGAAATATTTGGCGCCACTCATTAAATATCAGCTCATGCTATTTTATTTCTGCGATGTGACGTGGCTTTAATCTAACCTAATTAATATTAACGTTTGTTTTATATAGAGTTGTATCAAGGGGGGGGGGGGGGTTGGGGGGGGGGCAGTTTCATTGTACTGACCAGAGAGAGTCGCCTTATTTGGAAACGCACATGAGTTGCAGACAGTCACACTGTGTAGACAGCTGTCTTTCCTGGTTCTCTCTCTCAAGTCGGACTCTTGGGTATAGTTTAGGGTATATATTTTCAATGGTTTTAGTCAGTCAGCTATAGCTCGGCTACATAGCTACATAGCCGATATACAAGCTCACAACATAAACTACACAGAACATAGCCAACAGCACAGTGTCCATTCTGCTCTGGTTCTGCGGTAATCGTAGCGTGATGCATAGCAGTTCGAGATCGGGATCTTGTCCCTTACCGCAACGTTGTTGCACCAGTTGTCTCTGATGTAAACTCAGAGCCCTCCAGCTGATTGCTTGTTGGAGCTAGCCCTTCTATCAGACCGGATTAGCGTGAAACCTTCAATGTCAACAAGACTATCCGGTACTTCCTCATTAAACCATGTTTCAGTGAAAACTAATAGCCCCGACTCGCGGTATTCAAAGCTGATCTTAAGTTGTGTCCGTAGCTCATCCATCTTCTCCCTCAACGACCGGGCGTTGCACAACAGTATAGATGGTAGCGGTTGTTTCGCCGCACTCCGGACCCGCTGTCTAACGCCGCCTTTTCTTTCTCTTCTCCTGGCCCGTACGGGTTGCCGCAGCAGCTCCCTGGGGACACAGCTCAGCAGGTTCGGCGAAGGTGGTATTCTGTCCTCCCGTAGTTGCAGCATATCGGTCCCGCTGTACACCAAGCGTTCACCCGCAGCCCCGTACATTAAGCACTCCACGGCCCAGTTGCTGCTGGCCTATGGAGGTTTTTTTGTATCAAATGTCAAAAGCAAAAATAAAAACAGAGCAAACATTTTTTATCCAAGCAAAATAAAAAGTACAGATATATATATAAAAAAAAAGAGCAAAAAAAAAGAAAATTAAACCACAAGCAAAAAAATAATAATAATCCAAGCAAGGAAATTCAAACAGCAATCAAAAAAGATATAATTGCAAGCAAAATAATAATAATAATAAAGAAAAAAAAAAAACTTGAGAACAAAACTTTTAAAACTCAATATGTGCAAGCAAAATAATAATAAGGGAAATAATAAGGGTAATAATAACAATAATAATAGCCTAATAATGAAAACATATTTATGACTATTATGCTATACTAGGGTATGATGTTTAATAACGATGATCAGTTACTAAATATGTGAATGAAAGAGATAAGGTTAGGGTTAGTGAGCCATATTCCTATTACATCTTAAAAAGGTGAAAGTTTTTATACGTTTAAGCTTAGATTAGACATTTATTAGACATTATTTCAACGGCTATATAGACAGTCTATGTCTAATCAATGTCTAATCTAAACTAATCTAAGCCCTAAAAGACCAAAACATGCTCAGTGGGCTACTCTTCGTCGTAGGTATTACCTAAAACACATAATGATATCATAAATATCTGTTATCATTCGTGTATTTAAAGTTTGAAACCAAGGAATATGAATTGTTTTCCTTCGAATTTGTCCTTTTAGTCTTTTAATAATGTAACTTGACCTCGCACAAATTGCAGGCAATGATCATCATTCATCCTGTTCAAATTAAGTGACGAGACAGGCTTTTCTCATTCTTTAGCGATTGGACGAATGGACGTGTCATTGAAAGCCGTAAGTGACCAAACTATAGTTTATCATGTTGAAATATCATCTTAAATATACTTTTTCCTAAATACCAAAGCCCATGGACTTGGTTTGACAGAGACAGCAAGCGGAAGTCGTCCCTCCCTCGGCCTCGAGGCTCCATTTTGTTCGTGAAATGGGGGTCCGCAGCGCCAGTTTAAAACTCTATTATAAAAAAATGCAATCCATTATCCATTGTGTCGCTCACGATCGTCATGTATCCACCTCAACGTGGTGTTGAGCAGTTGAGCCCATTTGCCACAAACGTCTAGACAAACGTTCAGATTTAAAAAATAAAGTGCCTACTGATGGCTCACAGACTTCACAATATTGTACACTCAATCAGAATTACCCGTATCTTCCCTATTGTTTAATAAAAAGCATTTTAATCCAATCGTCTGACATTTTCTCTAATTTTTCTCAATATTCTTTAGAAATATACAAAGGTAAAGGGTTTGATTCCTCATCCTTGTCATAGATATAGGTGTTCTTTATTCATCCCTGCTAAATATCTATTAAGCTGAGAAGGAGTTTTCCCTGTTGGCATAATTTAAGGTCTTTAATAATAGCACCTTGACCTCCAAAATGTACCTTTGAAAACAAAATGACAGCATTATGAAGCTTATTTCTTTCGTGTATAGTATACAGCCATTTCCCACATGTCTATTTAAACATATGACAGGAGTGTTTTCATTCCATCTGCACTTGTAAAGAAGGTATTTTATCCATAAGTCTACAAAGAATGTTTTCTATTGCAATAAACATGACTGATAAAAAGGCTGTGGCTGCACTATTAGTGTAGTGGTTAGAGCATATACCTTTCACACTGATTGTTGGGGTTCAAACCCTGCCCGGGGTCAATATCTGCAAGGGTAGCCATCAAAAAAACACACCCTAGTGGCCATGGTGACTATTTTGATATCTGCCATTACCAAATAATGTATTTTGCATCATAACTCCTGAACCAAGCAGGATAGCCTATTACAGAATATGTGATGTCTACACCTATGTTTTGATGGCCAAGGATTAAAATGATATAAACTGTCCAGGTGAATAGTTAATGGTCAATTCAGTGATGTGAGAAGCCGTTTGTTGTCTCCGCCAGGCCGACAACAAATGGCCACAAATCATGAACGCAGCCTGCAATGTGTGTGAAATCTTGCATGCACATTCCCACTAGGTCAAGGAACAAATGTCACCCTTTTCACATTGGCCTGTTATAGCGCCACCAGCAGGTCAACTTTTGCTAAACACATTTGTAGAACAAAATGACTCAAATCACGAATTCAGCGTCCGATTGCTGTGAAAGGCCCAATAACACATGGCACCCTTTTCACATAGGCCTATTATAGCGCCACCAGGAGGATACAAATAACCTACCTGACCTGGGGGAGACTTAGCACTCGAATTAGCACTGCTTCTAGTTTTTCTTTGATTTATTTTCCCACCTTTCCTGATTTTTTCTTTAGATTTTCCTGTTGGCCACTTTATCGCTGCTTGCAGCTATATTTAATCTTTTGTATTTATTACATGGCATCACAATTTAAATAGTCTGCCTTGCGAGGCCATTGAGGGCAGGCGACAGCATCTGATAGGAAGCTTGGGCGCATAAGAGGGTCTGTCTGTCCAACTTATAACAATAAAGGAACTTTGAATACATGTATGTATATATAAAGGGAACGTTTGTAACTAAAAATTTGCTTCTGTGGGTCACTGGAATATTTTGAGATGGGGGTCCGTGGCCAAATACATATAATTGTGGGGGTCCTTGATGTAAAATGTTAAATGTTTGAGCACCACTGACATAGAAACATAGGTTTTCCTGAAACCTCTTGGGATTTAGGAAATGTTTCCTAAATCCCAAGAGGTTTATAGAAAAAAATAGCATCAACAATAGCAGACATACAAGCTTACGCCGTGCTTGTATGTCTGCTATTATTTAATACGGTAGTTAAAGCATAAAATAATTCAAGTGGTTCCAGGTCTTAATGGGTTAACTGCAGTGGGTGATACCAATACAGTTAAACAACAAGTTACTGCCCTGTTCACACTCTCACCCCAAATAAGATGTGTTGCCTTTATTCACATTGGAATCCTCCCTATATTTTCATGAATTGGATTCTCCCAATCAATCACACCTGTCCTCACTCCCTCCTCATTAGTGGCCCTGCTATAAATACCACCTGTCTGGCTACAGTTCCTGTTCGGCAGCCCAGCAGCAACATCATGTCCTGAAAGCCCTTTGTCCTGACCTGAAGTCTCAATGGGCCTTGGTTATGCGTCACTGAATAAAGACCATAACCGTGAAGAAGCCTCACCACCTCCTTGCCCGATGCTCAAAACTGCTATCCCTTGGCAATTGAAAATAAACCGCATAAACAGAACTCTGTTGTCCCTCATTGTTGCCGATGTGGCCAGGGTGACATTCAATAACCCTCTGAACCAAAGTAGAAACAACCACTTATCTGAGCTTGTAGATCGGCTATTTTTGCTACTTTTGTGTTTGAGTGCGCAATGTGGCCCTTTAGACTGGGTGTGAAAATATAGTGGCTCTCTCCATCAGAGTTGCTCAACAACCACCCATTTTCAATGTCACGACCATAACCGTGAAGAAGCCTCACCACCTCCTTGCCCGATGCTCAAAAATGCTATCCCTTGGCAACTGAAAATAAACAGCCTGAACAGAACTCTGTTGTCCCACATTGTTGGCCAGGGTGACATTCAATAACCCTCTGAACCAAAGTTGAAACAACCACTTTCCTGAGCTTGTAGATCGGCTATTTTTGCTACTTTTCTGTGTTTTAGAGTACAATGTGGCCCTTTAGACTGGGTGTGAAAATATAGTGGCTCTCCATCAGAGTGAGCCACTATATCCCCCCCCCACACACACACACCCCACACACACAAAATATATCCTCCAGTTCTAGGCAACACAGAAATCGGTGGTTCTCCCCTTTACCCTTGTTCAGACTGCATTTAAAACCAACCTGACTCAATCAGATTGTGGCTATATGTTTCAGATTTGAGATGAATCAGATTTAACTTAAAACTCTTCAAAATCCTCCCGCAGGGATGGCTGATGATTAAGCAGTCACACCTGTGGCTACTTAGCTAGTTTGGCACCTGAAAAATGAACCATCCCCAAACACAAGCACTGTGAGCTTGTAGATTTGCTATTTTTGAAAATGTGTGGAAGCCTTTGAAATATTTTGACCCAATTCTATAAATGCTTTCTAAATCCTAAGCTTCTAAAAGCAGTATTTCTGTAAAATTACATGTATTTAGCCACAGACCCAAATCTCAAAATATGTTTTTCCAGGGACCCCCCTGACAGCTTCATTTTGATTACCCCATATCTATCCGACAGTGAAATAATTATTTAAATCAATAAATAGAGGAAACAATCCAGGTATAATAGTATTTGGGTTTATTCCAGGAAGGAATGTTAGAAGCATTGGAAAGGCATGGTTCCAGATCAATTCTTCCTACGTTAACACAGAGATACATACTGTAGGCCTACGCAGGTTTTATACACATAGCGGGTTGTGACTGACATCTTAACGTCAAGCTGTCAGTCAACATGTGTGTTTCCTGGGCAACCAGGGTTGCAGTGACACCAAAACTCTAAACAACTCTGAGGTTAACTTAATATAGCATTCTACCAAAACAATACTGATAACAGCCTCAGAGGCACAGACATTTTAACCTAATGGATACACCAGATATATGCAAGTTCCATATTTATGGGTAAAAAATAATACAATATTAACTATGAACAAATACAATATCAACTATGAACAAATTTACCTTTTTTTCTGATTTCTGACCGTTGCATGATGTGCTGCATAGTATTGTTAATGAATTGAGTACAAAAGACCCCAATGTAAACAAGCCATAGTGTTTGCTTGGGTTAAAATCCTAGTAGAACTTGTAGGCCTTTCTGATCTGTACTATCCTGTGCTTTTCCTATGCAAACTGCTAATAAAGTATTCAGTCAATCGATCAATCAGGTATGAATGGGGGTGAAATAATAAGAAATTATTTCAGTTGTTCATATAGGCCTAATAACTTTATTGAATATGTTAAAGTACCCTACTGATCTTTTCATTTATTTTCACAGTTCATACTAAAAGAAACAAAAAACGGATCCACAAATCCAACCATACATGTCTCCATTAAGAAAAGATAAATATGCTGATACATCTTTGCTGGGAAAGGAAACACATTAACATGGGATTAACAGAAATAAGCTCAAGGTAGTGTGGGGCAAATGACTAAATCCATACTGATGTCTTATCCAGAGGTCCACTCCCACAGCTCCATGTTCTAACTTGTGTATGTTTACATAATACTTTATACTGTAATACTGCATATAGGGCAAACTATTTGCATTACGTGGTAAATATGTGTTTTAAATAGGCCTATATAATAACAAATAACAAATAATAACACAAAGACTGACAACATGCATACGTTTACTGTGCGACTCACTTCCATTGTTAAAGTGGAACATCACTCCATGCCATGCGTCATGGAGTGTTGTTAGAATTCCATGAGGAAAGAGTATTAGGTGACTACCGAAGGCAGCAAGCTGAATTGCAGGTTCCACCTCCACATAACAATGTGGAGTTATAGTTACGTTAGTTATCTGCCTGGTAAGCAAGCTTATTTCAATCAGTAAATTGTTGCATTTAATGTAGGCTGCGTTTTATTATGTCCTATGGTAATTTAGTTGTATGCTTTATTACAGACGGGAGAGGCCTGCCTAGAACAGCATGTTGTCTGATTCTAGGCAAATATGACACATTACCTCTCTTTTTTTCCTCCGTCATTCCTGGACCATGCAAAAGGCTTTCGTAGGTATTGGTGTGTTCATTCAGAAATTATCTCAAGGCTATTCCATTTTGTCAGGCTATAGGCTACAGTCTCACTTCAGTCTCCCCCTTGCCTGCAGTTGAACTTGAACCTGAACCCGCTGACCCGTAACCATTTGAACCTGAGCTGTAAAGTTCCCTTGCACAGAAAACGGGTAGGCTGGAGTTTACATGCTTTAATGAAAAACAACCCAACAGAAAACGGCATGCATGTATATAAAACATAAACCAAATAAATATAATATAAACAAGGGCAATTATTCAATTATTTAACAAAAGAGTAATGATAATCAGACGCACAAGGTTTCCATGAAAGGGCATATGGTATTTGGACAGCTGGAAGTACATGTGGGGCAGTCTGAGACCGTGGGTGCGTCCTCCGTCAATGGGACACACATCCCGGTGCGGGTCGCTGACGGGAGACACCGTGATGGTCCGTCCCACCGGCAGGATGGGCAGACCGTTTGAGAAGCATCCGTCAATCCATGTCTGTTCTCGGAACTCTACTGGTCTGAATCCCGCATAGATGGGCACAAAACTACTAGCCAGCAGTGCCTCTATGAGCTCATCCCTGGAGTCGAGTAGAAAACTCACTCATTGATTCACTCGTACAACAAAATGTGTTTTACTTGAAAAAACATGCCTCTCAGGTTAGGGTTAAAAAGGTTAGGGTAACCCCTAAACCGATCGATCGAGATCGATCGATAGATAGATCGATCCAGGTAATTCAACCCTGGTAGTGTCTGCAAACGTTTATTAACTGTAAAAGTCTAAAACATTTGACATTTTTGCAGAGTCGTCACTACTCTATAGCATAGATCACAGACTCAATATTACCACTGACTACACATGAATATACTGTACATAGCACACTTACCTGTGTATGCCTCTATGGACATGGCCGCTCCGTCCACTACAGCCCGTACCGGTACCACTGTAACCGTGTAGGATGTGTCGGGCTGTAGGAGAGTGAGCGTCGCCCGTCCAAGTCGCCCGTCCACCTCCTTCTCAATCTTCAGCAGGGAGACACAAGCAAACACATGCACCATAAACACATTAACATCGTCTCTGCAGCTTGTGCTTTCCCAGAACCATTATGGACGGGAACACATTTTTGTGTAGTACAGTGCATGTAAAGTTTAGGTATTGTAAAAAAAAAACATTTGAAGTTTTTCTGCAAATCTTCTATGAAAGCCAAAAGTGTAAGCTATGAAATAATCTTGGAATTTTGTTTCTAGCTGCTACAGAAGCTGAATAATACATTTTTCAGAAAAAAAAACAAAAAAAAAAAACAGGGGGTAAACCTTTCCTCCTCCTCCATACATGGGCTCGGCCTCAATCCTGTAGCGCTGTACGTCGCCCCCTGCCGCGTCCCAAAACACCTTCAGGCTGGTGTATCTGGTTCCGCAGGGGTCGACGTGAAGGTTGGAGACTGCTCCTGGAATGAAGGTAGGATTCATTAACAAACAGATGTCTGTATCACCTTTAAATCATCATCTTCTATGTCAGTGGTGCTCATAGTAGATTCCAGGGACTCTCTGGGTTCCTTTAGGGGGTCTAAATTGACCCTTACGAGTTTGTAACTCAGTGGACAAATGGACAGTGTCACTGTCAGAGTTAATGGGAGCTTGAAAATGTAAAGTTTTGAGAACCATTGTTATGTCTTAAAGGATGTCTTCACCACTTTTCAACCTTATCTGGAATATAATTGGTCCTCACTAATGTTCATGATAAAATAGCAAAAAATAAAATCTGTGTCTCTTCGATATTAATTCACAGATTTGCAAAAATGTTGTGGAAAGGCTGGCCAAATAACAGTAACTGTTCATATCATCTTCCCACTGACAGGGGGTGTGTCAGTGGGAGTGGCCTATGGGGCTAACAGTTCTACTGCCAGATTTATTATTTATTTATTGGGGCTTACCTTTGCGATGTTATAGAAAATGATCTATTCATTATTTCTTATTTCTATTAATTTCTTTTCCATTGGCAGTGTTGGGCAATATTACTTGGGAGAGTAATAGTTACTTATTACTTATTACACCTTGGAAAAAGTAATAATATTATATTACTTATTACTTGGAATCAAGAGTAATATCTAATATATTAAGTTATATTACTTTTTTTTTACCCGCAAAAGAAAATAGATGTAGGCCTACAACATAATCTGTTTAGCCAGCTCCTTTTAGAACTGAATCAAATTTATTGGAACAATAAGAGTCTCTGGGATGCAATTAAAAATATATATAATTAATGACAGGCTTAATTAATCGCAAATAATCACATTTTAATCACACATCAATATTTGACCTGGGAACAGTGATAAACCTTTTTAATGGATTTTGGTATACAAGCGAATCAATTAATAATTAATATATATAAGCTAAGCAACAACACATTGCTTATTTTTATTACATTTAAACACCCAAGTACTTTGATCCTAGGCTCTGTACTTGGACTGCTCTTTCCCCTCTACACTCTACTCCTCAGAATAAATACATATTAGTGTTTAGTCAGTGGTGATGTAAATAAAAGAAAGGGGTCCTATCAGCTATTAAACAAGGATATATCGAGACCCCTGTTGTAACTCTGAGGACCCTAGGGGTCCCGGACGACATGTTGAAGACCCCTGCCTATATTATCCTTATAATAAATATTTTCTTTTCTGGCTTAAAAGTGTATTTTATAAGTGATGTGGAGGGCTATGGGGGGTTTCCACTAAGGAAAGTAGGCTTTCAACTCCCTAAAACCGTCTCTTTCGGTGAGTAGTGAAACTATGTGTATTTCTTATGTTTATATTTTACAACAGGCGAGAGGCTAGCAGTTAGCACAATGGCTCTCAGTCTAGTGGAGGGCTGGAGGCTAAGCTAACGGCTAAACAGCAACATCGCATTGCGTTGCTTGAGGCTTGATGTGTTGTGGTGATATGCAAAGCATAATTTACGAAGCCGTGCTTTTGTCCACGCTCCCGATTGCTTTTTAAATGTAAATGTCCCAGCCATCCACTTAGCATTTTCGAGCTTGGGGATCCGCTATAGATGCGGTGGACTGGCCGCTTTTGGCCGTTTTGGCCTAGTTTTTTCGGGCTGCGAGGGGGTCCGCGGGGGTCCCCAAGGGTGGGGGACCCCTCGGGGACCCCCTGGGAGCCGGCCCCGTCCCTCCAGGTGGCTCTGGGGCAGAGCTGTGTCGCACGCCGTACACTGTGGACGACAGAATGTTGTGCTGTCCAGCCTGCAGCTTTGACAGGCAGCAACGCTCACCCCTCTCACATAAGCTACTGTACGTCATAACTGTGCGCAAGCTGCAGCAGATCTACAAGCTACACAGCATCTCTGTTGATATGTGTTATAGTTTGTAGGTCTGCTCTATTTTTGCATGATGCTTCAAGTAACGGGTAACGAGGGCTTTTTTTTTTGCGGAGTAAAGCGTTACATATTACCAGTTTTGAGTATACCTTATATTACTCGTTACTGGATAAAGTAATAATATTACAGTAATATATTATTAGTAATTCGTTACTGCCCAACACTGTCCATTGGATGTATTATATTTGTACTTTAGCCAAGCTGGCGGCAGCCTTATGCAAGGAACGAATGTGCATTCACCCTTTGTCAAGTCCCACCCGTTGTCCCACCCCTCTTCACACCCATTGGTTGCTATGTCTTGGTGGGACATTTGGTGGGACACTCCATCCACTACCATTGTAATTTGGTTGCTTCGTATTGTTATTCTGTGTGTTCAATTCTAATTTCAAACTTGGTTTCAGTTAAATGGAACTGCTCAGTGGCAGTATAGTGACTCTAAAAATGATGTTTCAGCAAATTCAACATAAGAAGGCGGAACCAGGGCGGGACAAGGCAGATAGAGCCTTCTGGTTGGTCAGTCAGGGACCAACCAGAAGGCTAACAATCAGATCCACAGAAAAGTGATTTGGGACTCCATTATTGTTTACATGCAGTGGATTTTTGAGAGCAGCGTTACGGGAGATGTTATAACAGTTGCCCTTAAAAAAACACATACACATCAACTTAATTTCATTGTAATTAAGAAATTCTATAGGAATGTCATTTTTTATGCCACATTTAGCTAGTGATACTTCACCAATCACAAGATGGCCTTCGTCCCCCATCTCGCCTCTTCCTCATACCCACAATTTTGGAAGTTGCAAGTGTTGTTGCCCTCCTAGTTTGGTCACAACATATATAACGTGTATACGTTGTGACCAAACTGAACTCAGTGGACTTACTCTATAATGGTGACGTCACCCAGAATGCTGCTTCCTGATGGTCTAAAAGATTATACAGAAGCATAAAACAAACCGGACTACAACAACCACACTAACTAACTATTCATTTACCTCGTGTTGTGGGACTCCTTTGCAGCCTAACCGCATCTCGGTGCGTCATTGGTCCCACAACACGAGGAACATCTCGAGGCCGAGCACAAGATGTTCCAGGAGCTGGAGGAGGAGACGATTGAGCAGCTGGAGGTAGACGGGGACGAGGAGCAGCTGCCAACGCCCCAGATGATCGAAGACGAGGAGCTGCTCCTCTTCCTCGTCCTCGACCACCTGCTCCTGGAGGAGGAAGAGGAGCACCAGATGGTACAGGAGCAGCTGCCAACGCCCCAGATGATCGAAGACGAGGAGCTGCTCCTCTTCCTCGTCCTCGACCACCTGCTCCTGGAGGAGGAAGAGGAGCACCAGATGGTACAGGAGCAGCTGCCAACGCCCCAGATGATCGAAGACGAGGAGCTGCTCCTCTTCCTCGTCCTCGACCACCTGCTCCTGGAGGAGGAAGAGGAGCACCAGATGGTACAGGAGCAGCTGCCAACGCCCCAGATGATCGAAGACGAGGAGCTGCTCCTCTTCCTCGTCCTCGACCACCTGCTCCTGGAGGAGGAGCACCAGATGGTACAGGAGCAGCTGCCAACGCCCCAGATGATCGAAGACGAGGAGCCCCCTGTTGAAGACCCTTGTTCTAGGTGGTCAAAAACACACGTTATCATTCCATGGAATGGGCTCATTATCAAAATTGTCATACCTTAGAAATGGGCCAGTAGCCAGCTACTCTATAGCATAGATCACAGACTCAATATTACCACTGACTACACATGAATATACTGTACATAGCACACTTACCTGTGTATGCCTCTATGGACATGGCCGCTCCGTCCCCTACAGCCCGTACCGGTACCACTGTAACCGTGTAGGATGTGTCGGGCTGTAGGAGAGTGAGCGTCGCCCGTCCAAGTCGCCCGTCCACCTCCTTCTCAATCTTCAGCAGGGAGACACAAGCAAACACATGCACCATAAACACATTAACATCGTCTCTGCAGCTTGTGCTTTTCCCAGAACCATTATGGACGGGAACACATTTTTGTGTAGTACAGTGCATGTAAAGTTTAGGTATTGTAATTTTTGAAGAAAAAAAAAACATTTGAAGTTTTTCTGCAAATCTTCTATGAAAGCCAAAGGTGTAAGCTATGAAATAATCTTGGAATTTTGTTTCTAGCTGCTACAGAAGCTGAATAATACATTTTTCAGAAAAAAAAACAAAAAAAAAAAACAGGGGGTAAACCTTTCCTCCTCCTCCATACATGGGCTCGGCCTCAATCCTGTAGCGATGTACGTCGCCCCCTGCCGCGTCCCAAAACACCTTCAGGCTGGTGTATCTGGTTCCGCAGGGGTCGACGTGAAGGTTGGAGACTGCTCCTGGAATGGTAGGATTCATTAACAAACAGATGTCTGTATCACCTTTAAATCATCATCTTCTATGTCAGTGGTGCTCATAGTAGATTCCAGGGACTCTCTGGGTTCCTTTAGGGGGTCTAAATTGACCCTTACGAGTTTGTAACTCAGTGGACAAATGGACAGTGTCACTGTCAGAGTTAATGGGAGCTTGAAAATGTAAAGTTTTGAGAACCATTGTTATGTCTTAAAGGATGTCTTCACCACTTTTCAACCTTATCTGGAATATAATTGGTCCTCACTAATGTTCATGATAAAATAGCAAAAAATAAAATCTGTGTCTCTTCGATATTAATTCACAGATTTGCAAAAATGTTGTGGAAAGGCTGGCCAAATAACAGTAACTGTTCATATCATCTTCCCACTGACAGGGGGTGTGTCAGTGGGAGTGGCCTATGGGGCTAACAGTTCTACTGCCAGATTTATTATTTATTTATTGGGGCTTACCTTTGCGATGTTATAGAAAATGATCTATTCATTATTTCTTATTTCTATTAATTTCTTTTCCATTGGCAGTGTTGGGCAATATTACTTGGGAGAGTAATAGTTACTTATTACTTATTACACCTTGGAAAAAGTAATAATATTATATTACTTATTACTTGGAATCAAGAGTAATATCTAATATATTAAGTTATATTACTTTTTTTTTACCCGCAAAAGAAAATAGATGTAGGCCTACAACATAATCTGTTTAGCCAGCTCCTTTTAGAACTGAATCAAATTTATTGGAACAATAAGAGTCTCTGGGATGCAATTAAAAATATATATAATTAATGACAGGCTTAATTAATCGCAAATAATCACATTTTAATCACACATCAATATTTGACCTGGGAACAGTGATAAACCTTTTTAATGGATTTTGGTATACAAGCGAATCAATTAATAATTAATATATATAAGCTAAGCAACAACACATTGCTTATTTTTATTACATTTAAACACCCAAGTACTTTAGTATTTTGATCCTAGGCTCTGTACTTGGACTGCTCTTTCCCCTCTACACTCTACTCCTCAGAATAAATACATATTAGTGTTTAGTCAGTGGTGATGTAAATAAAAGAAAGGGGTCCTATCAGCTATTAAACAAGGATATATCGAGACCCCTGTTGTAACTCTGAGGACCCTAGGGGTCCCGGACGACATGTTGAAGACCCCTGCCTATATTATCCTTATAATAAATATTTTCTTTTCTGGCTTAAAAGTGTATTTTATAAGTGATGTGGAGGGCTATGGGGGGTTTCCACTAAGGAAAGTAGGCTTTCAACTCCCTAAAACCGAGTAGTGAAACTATGTGTATTTCTTATGTTTATATTTTACAACAGGCGAGAGGCTAGCAGTTAGCACAATGGCTCTCAGTCTAGTGGAGGGCTGGAGGCTAAGCTAACGGCTAAACAGCAACATCGCATTGCGTTGCTTGAGGCTTGATGTGTTGTGGTGATATGCAAAGCATAATTTACGAAGCCGTGCTTTTGTCCACGCTCCCGATTGCTTTTTAAATGTAAATGTCCCAGCCATCCACTTAGCATTTTCGAGCTTGGGGATCCGCTATAGATGCGGTGGACTGGCCGCTTTTGGCCGTTTTGGCCTAGTTTTTTCGGGCTGCGAGGGGGTCCGCGGGGGTCCCCAAGGGTGGGGGACCCCTCGGGGACCCCCTGGGAGCCGGCCCCGTCCCTCCAGGTGGCTCTGGGGCAGAGCTGTGTCGCACGCCGTACACTGTGGACGACAGAATGTTGTGCTGTCCAGCCTGCAGCTTTGACAGGCAGCAACGCTCACCCCTCTCACATAAGCTACTGTACGTCATAACTGTGCGCAAGCTGCAGCAGATCTACAAGCTACACAGCATCTCTGTTGATATGTGTTATAGTTTGTAGGTCTGCTCTATTTTTGCATGATGCTTCAAGTAACGGGTAACGAGGGCTTTTTTTTTTGCGGAGTAAAGCGTTACATATTACCAGTTTTGACAGAGTAATACCTTATATTACTCGTTACTGGATAAAGTAATAATATTACAGTAATATATTATTAGTAATTCGTTACTGCCCAACACTGTCCATTGGATGTATTATATTTGTACTTTAGCCAAGCTGGCGGCAGCCTTATGCAAGGAACGAATGTGCATTCACCCTTTGTCAAGTCCCACCCGTTGTCCCACCCCTCTTCACACCCATTGGTTGCTATGTCTTGGTGGGACATTTGGTGGGACACTCCATCCACTACCATTGTAATTTGGTTGCTTCGTATTGTTATTCTGTGTATTCAATTCTAATTTCAAACTTGGTTTCAGTTAAATGGAACTGCTCAGTGGCAGTATAGTGACTCTAAAAATGATGTTTCAGCAAATTCAACATAAGAAGGCGGAACCAGGGCGGGACAAGGCAGATAGAGCCTTCTGGTTGGTCAGTCAGGGACCAACCAGAAGGCTAACAATCAGATCCACAGAAAAGTGATTTGGGACTCCATTATTGTTTACATGCAGTGGATTTTTGAGAGCAGCGTTACGGGAGATGTTATAACAGTTGCCCTTAAAAAAACACATACACATCAACTTAATTTCATTGTAATTAAGAAATTCTATAGGAATGTCATTTTTTATGCCACATTTAGCTAGTGATACTTCACCAATCACAAGATGGCCTTCGTCCCCCATCTCGCCTCTTCCTCATACCCACAATTTTGGAAGTTGCAAGTGTTGTTGCCCTCCTAGTTTGGTCACAACATATATAACGTGTATACGTTGTGACCAAACTGAACTCAGTGGACTTACTCTATAATGGTGACGTCACCCAGAATGCTGCTTCCTGATGGTCTAAAAGATTATACAGAAGCATAAAACAAACCGGACTACAACAACCACACTAACTAACTATTCATTTACCTCGTGTTGTGGGACTCCTTTGCAGCCTAACCGCATCTCGGTGCGTCATTGGTCCCACAACACGAGGAACATCTCGAGGCCGAGCACAAGATGTTCCAGGAGCTGGAGGAGGAGACGATTGAGCAGCTGGAGGTAGACGGGGACGAGGAGCAGCTGCCAACGCCCCAGATGATCGAAGACGAGGAGCTGCTCCTCTTCCTCGTCCTCGACCACCTGCTCCTGGAGGAGGAAGAGGAGCACCAGATGGTACAGGAGCAGCTGCCAACGCCCCAGATGATCGAAGACGAGGAGCTGCTCCTCTTCCTCGTCCTCGACCACCTGCTCCTGGAGGAGGAAGAGGAGCACCAGATGGTACAGGAGCAGCTGCCAACGCCCCAGATGATCGAAGACGAGGAGCTGCTCCTCTTCCTCGTCCTCGACCACCTGCTCCTGGAGGAGGAAGAGGAGCACCAGATGGTACAGGAGCAGCTGCCAACGCCCCAGATGATCGAAGACGAGGAGCTGCTCCTCTTCCTCGTCCTCGACCACCTGCTCCTGGAGGAGGAGCACCAGATGGTACAGGAGCAGCTGCCAACGCCCCAGATGATCGAAGACGAGGAGCCCCCTGTTGAAGACCCTTGTTCTAGGTGGTCAAAAACACACGTTATCATTCCATGGAATGGGCTCATTATCAAAATTGTCATACCTTAGAAATGGGCCAGTAGCCAGCTACTGGACTACCTGGAGTCTCCAGTAGACCCTTATCACCCTCTCTTTTGGGTGATGCAATGTTAACATATTTTTGCAGTCACATGATCCTTCCAAAATGGCAGACATCATTATTTTATTATGATGTATTGTACTTTTAAGGACGTATTACAAGGTTTTTGTTGAGAGTGAGAGCTTTCCAACTGTCATGTCCAATTATTTCTGCAATAAAGATTTAGCAAAAATGTTTTATAACCACAAATTTGATTTGGGTTCTGTTGACACATTCCTCTCCATCAGAACTGTGGTGTGGTAGTCTAGTGATGAGGCTGGTGAACTGCAAGGATTCTGCTTCTTGCCAAATGTAAATGCTTCGGGCGGAGGTTCGATCCCCCAAAGGGGAAAGTAAATAGAATTTAATTTTTTGACCACAGAGTTTCCACATTTGCTTTTTTTTACTTAAAGGGGCCACACCATGCTTTCAAAATATATATTTTATATAAATATTGGTTTTATCTTACCTTCATGGTTTCGATGCATTCCTTCCTGTGGTCGTAAATATTAAATAAATTGACCAGGCCAAGTAAAGCCAACATAAAATTAAACCGTGTCGGGTCTTGATGAAATTTTTCCTTGGTCAGGCGGATCAGGTCTGTGCAAAAAAAAAAGAAAAAGAAACTCATCACCCTTCAACTGAACAAAGCCACGGGCCTTGACAACATACCCACCAGATTCTTAAGAGACGCAGCTGTCTATATTTCTCCCAGTATATATATTATATACTATATATATATATATATATATACATCATACATACATACATACATACATACATACATACATACATATATATATATATATATATTTCTCCCAGTTATGTCCCACAAGAATTCAAGATGGCGAGAGTAATCCCTCTACATAAAAAAATCGCACCCGTGCGAAGTGAGCGGTGCAAAAATATTTAGGGAGTATGATATATTGTGGACTTCGATTTTCAAGCCTTTCTTTAAATAATCATAAATGCTTTTCCCTTTTAAATTCAAGATATTAAATAATATCTTTATTATTACACACATTACATATAAATATGGTTAGTGTGTGTGTGTGTGTGTGTGTGTGTGTGTGTGTGTGTGTGTGTGTGTGTGTGTGTGTGTGTGTGTGTGTGTGTGTGTGGCCATGATCAATCAATAGCCAGCTGTTCTAACAATACATTTGCCAAATTCAGTTTTGCCAACTAGCAGTTTAGTATTCACAATCACCAAGTCAGCATTTATCAGCATCGACAAGTTAGCATTCACAATCACTAGGTTAACATTCACAATATTATACATCATCAATATAAACCAATTCTATTCAATCATGTACATGATGTCATGTTTACATCACAATAGATGGTATATAGTAGGCGAACAAGGCATCTAGCTCTTTATATCTGTGGTAGTTACTGGGAGAGGAAACCAAAGGGCAAGGTGACCATGGTGGAGCCTTGGAGCAGAGGGGAAGCGTGTGGATACTTATCTTTTCCAAAATAAGTAGAGCTACAGAGAGTCGATCTCCAGAGAGGCGAGAAGAGGCCAGAGGATGAATATTTTAGTTTTTCAAAGTCTGTTCATTTGTATTTTAAACTTGTATTAGCTGCCTTTCATTTATAACCTGTGAAATTATCCACAGTCTGTCTAAAAGTGTGGTTATTGTATCGCTTATCAGTGATATTCATCTAATACAATTTTGAAATTCAAATTCAATGACCTAAAGGGTGAACCAATCGGGTGCATCCGTGTCTATGACGTTTTTTATGACGTATTTTCTCCGGCCTAAACGCGTTCTAAATCAGGGTGAACCAATCGGTGCCTCTGTGACTATGACATCATGGACAAAGCAACAGAATCAAAGTGTTTCATTGGTCTAGTTAACTCATGTCATCATCATTAGTGACATCATTTTTTTTCAAAAGCTGTTTGTTTGTTTTTTAAACTTGTATTAGTATGCCTTATCATTAAGCCCCGCCCCCCCAGCTTTAGACCAGCCCTGAAATTACTTTTTTTTTCCTAAAATGTGATAAAGCCACAAAAGCATGTCATAAATATCAGGCTACATTTCACTTAAACGCCAGAGCTTAACTCTGCATGTAAATAAGACTTTTTTAAATTAATGTGAAGAGAAACCTCACATTTTGCAGGTTACATTTTATCTAAAAGGCTGAATTTCTCAGATCTAGTATTTCTGCATGGCATAACTCTATAAGCTATATCTTAGGGGTGTAACGATACATTTTAATAGCGATTCGATACATATCACGATACATGGTTGACGATACGATACATGGACGATTATGGTTAATTCATGGCGATACGATACGATTCGATTTAATCATTTAAAATCGATATAGTAACTATTTAGCAAAGAAATTAAATGTGTGAAAGGTGTGGATAGTGCAGGTTTTTAAGGGAAACATGTATTATTATGGATATAAATAAGTAAACACAGTGATTATCTGCCAAATACATGGACATTGTATGTTGACAAACCTGCACCTTGACATAAACCCAGAGATTACACACATTTATCGATAGACCAGCTATAGCTGCTATATGGAAAGGAAAAGTAATTAAACCCCTCCTTTTCATTTTGTCTTCTTAAAAATGCTAAATACAATGCAAAAGTAGGTAGTATCGATACAATTGATTCTTTGCACTGCCGATTCGATACGATACAAAATAAAACGATACGATTCGATTTTAGCTGTTTTCATTTCGATCTACTTCGATTTTTTTTAGTTAAAAACGTTATTTCGATACAGTTACTATATCGTTACACCCCTACTATATCTACAAAACTGTTGGGTCAATCTTCACAACCAATATATCATTTTGTAGCTATGATTCCCAGCTTTCAAATGAAGATCTATCTATCTAGATCTATAGAACATGGGGATGGGCATGTATACATCTGAAAACATATGAATGACTCCCTAGATCTATAGAACATGGGGATGGGCCTGTAGATCTGAAAACATATGGATGACTCCATAGATCTATAGAACATGGGGATGGGCCTGTAGATCTGAAAACACATGGATGACTCCATAGATCTATAGAATGTATGGGTAAATCTGTAGATCTGTAGGATATAGGGATGGGCCTAGGAATGAGCCCATAGATCTCTAAAACATATCGATGGGACCTTAGAAACGTGGATTGACCCATAGATCTATAGAACATGGGGATGGCCCTGTAGATCTGAAAACATATGGATGATTCCATAGATCTATAGAACGTGGGGATGGGCCTGTAGATCTGTAAAACATATGATGACTCCATAGACCTATAGAACACGGGATGGACATGTAGATGTTTGCCCTCCTGGCCCCCAAGCTGTGGAATAAACTCCCTGTCGCACTTAGAACAACGGACTCACTCGCTGGCTTTTGCCATGGACTGAAGACTCACCTTTTCAGACTCCACCAAAACCCTTAGCACTACTGGAAAAATCAATGACCATACACAAAGCTAGTTAGCATTTGTGTCCCAGCACCCCCAGCAGCCAGTCATTGCAATTTTTTTCATTTTCATTTTTTCATTTCATTTGAAAGCTGGGGATCATAGCTAC
This sequence comes from Nannobrachium achirus, assembly GCF_963921795.1. NCBI lineage: Eukaryota > Metazoa > Chordata > Actinopteri > Myctophiformes > Myctophidae > Nannobrachium > Nannobrachium achirus. The sequence continues at coordinate 48,193,207 of NC_137831.1, read as the reverse complement.
AAAATGATATATTGGTTGTGGAGATTGACCCAACAGTTTTGAAGATATGGCTTATAGAATGATGCCATGCTGAAATAGGACTTTTGAGATATTCAAGTTTTAAATAAATTTCTAACCTGCAATGACCTGACTCCGCCACATGGGGAGCAATCTTCAATTCAATCTTCAATTCAAAGAAGCTTTATTGGCATGAGAACACAAACGTTTACACAGTGGTGGAAAAAGTACCAACATTTTATAATTAAGTAAAAGTATCAATTCTGCAATGTAGAATCACTCTGTTACAAGTAAAAGTCCAGAATTAAAAATGTACTTGAGTAAAAGTACAAAAGTATTGGTATCCAAATGTACTTAAAGTACCAAAAGTAAAAGTACAAAATGTTTGAAAATAGCAGATCTACAAGCTCACAACGCGTCGCACCGCAATGCGTTGTGAGCTTGTAGATCGGCTATTTTCAAATGGCCTTGGTATAACATAGGGCTAAAGTGGTTTATGTATGTTTTAAAATGTAGTTATTGCTCTCTAAAAAGATAATGCCACAACAGCATCTCAAGCATTATTGGGCTAAATGTAAAGACGCTACGCTGCGCCAACCGTGAATTCAACACAATCTGCTGTTACGCAGTTTAACCAATTTGCTACATACGTCTACACAAACGGTCAGATTACAAAGATAAATTGCTTATTGAAGGCTCACAGATGTCACCATAGGGTACGCTCCAGCAGGATGTCCCGTAATGATCGTATTATTTAATGAGGAGCATTTTAATCCGATCGGTCGTCGTTTCCTTAAAAAGGTATTAATGTATCTAAGTGCAGTACACCTCGCAACCGATGGGGTCGCATGGCTGAAAAACAACAGAAAATGGCATCTGATCGGATTAAAATGCAGTTTATTAAACAATACGAAAGATACGGGTAATTCTGCTTGAGCGTACCATACTGTGACATCTGTGAGACTTCAGTAAGCACGTTATCTTTGAAATATGAAGGTTTTTGTAGACGTACGTAGCAAATAGGATTAACTGCTCAACACGAGGTTGAAGTGAATGTATTACGTGCGCAACAGGGCTAACTGTGCTAAATGTAGCATAATCAGTGTTTGTGTAACTTTAGTCAGAAGGATTATCTGACCTGATAATAAAACACAATCTACAGGCTTAACCGCCTCGCGTTGTGAGCTTGTAGAAGAGAGCAACAATAGAGTTGGGTCACGTTTTATTTGTTTATAGCCTGCAGCTAGCGCTGCAGCTAGCGCTAGCTAACGCTAGCTAGCGTTAGCCGTTAGCCACTCATAGCCAGTCAACCAGAATAGTCTACTCTAAAGTCAACTTTCCGACGGCGAGTGAACGATTGCATTCCATCCATGTTTTCTTGGCTGTCAATTTATTGTCCAAAAAAACAAACGCCCTGAACGTTAGAATTAGATAGTTTAGGACGACACTGATCTATTGCCATACCCAATGCTAAGCTAACTCAGTGACAAAGGAAGCTTCCGCACGCATACGTCACAGACGTCTCCAGGCCGCTCCAGGCAGGAACGGATCATTCACCAGCGTAGAAGAAGAAAAAGCGGAAGAACGGCGGAAGAATAATAAATAAAATAATACACTAAATCATACATTACGTGGTTAATAATTGTTCATTTGGAACACACGTGGCATTAAATTAATGGGATCAATACTGTGGGTTGCATCGCTAAGTAATGGAGTCCCGATATTACCGCATTTGGCTACAAACGGCTAACAAAGGCTGGCTAGTTAGCATTTTAGCTAATATAAACTGGGAGGACTAACAGAATTATGTACCGATCTCTCACATTAATTAAAAAAAGTCTTATTTACATGCAGAGTTAAGCTCTGGCGTTTAAGTTAAATGTAGCCTAGATATTATGAGATGCTGTTGTGGCATTATCTTTTTAGAGAGCAAAAAAAAATAAAAAATCATTTTGGCTGTAGGGAATAATGACAGTCCCCGAGATGACTGGCTGCTGGGGGCGCTGGGCCACATTTGTTTTTAGGTTTTTAGAAACCTTTTTTTTACGGATTATATAGTTTTTTTTTCTAGATGTATATTCATTTACATTTGTTACATTGCTGTTGATGTACTGACACTTAATCTTGTTTATCTGCTTATTGTAAGTCGCTTTGGATTAAAAGCGTCTGCTAAATGCCTAAACTGTAAACTGTAAACTGTAGATATGTAAAACATAATTTTATTTTTCATTTTGTAATTTATATATTTATATATTCATTTTTGGACATTTAGACTTATAGGGAGAGGGAGTGGGACTGGTGATGGAATTTGCTAAACTGGAATGGATAGGAAAGCCCAGAGAACTCACTTTTAGTGGACATGGCAACCCTGGTTGCCATGTCACTTTTCAAGTTGAAACTGAAAAAGTAAAAAGCGAAAAAATAAATAAATCTGAAACTGAAAAAATATGATTGGAATCCGAAATAAATAAATAAAAAACATCTGAAAAAAGGACTCCAAGATCGAAATATATATAAAAGTGAAATTAATTTAATTTTTGAAATGTATGAAAAAGTATTAAAAGAGCGAATCAGAGTTACATTTGAACACTTTTTTTTTTCAAGTTCAAGATCGAAATTTGAGACTTTCAGGTTCAAATTTAATTTTTCCACTTAATTTTTTCTTTTTTCACTACACTTTTTTAGATGAATGATCAAAACGTATGGTCCCGTTTTGCCCCCATAGTTTAAAGCTCAGCCAATAGGAAAATAGTGGTGGGGCTTAAGCTTAAGTTCCTATTGGCCGTTTAAGTCCTGATACCAAGTTTCAAGACGGTACCATTCTGTGAACTGGAGTTATGGGTAGATAGATAGATAGATAGATACCTTTATTATCCCAAGGGGGAAATTTAGTAAAAGTAACTCCTTCGAGCCGGGTGTTTAATACACAGCCAATAGGAATACAGAGGGGGCGGGGTTTAATTAATTACAGATCGTCCCTATTGGCCCGGAAAAAGTCCAAAGTCGTGTGAGCGTTTTAAAGTATAAATCACGTTGCTAGGCAAAAGTATGCCAGAGTAATGTGGCGCCAAAGTTTTTAGCTTGAAACTGCCGCAAATGTTATGATGTAATAGTAGAAAATGCATTTAAAGGGCCTACACCATGCTTTTAAAACTATATTTTTTGTATAAATATATGCTCAAAATTGAGTCTTGACAGGTTTTAACCCTCAAAAAACACTCTGACCATTCTTTTTGTTTGTTCTAGCTCTACTATAATGAGGCTCTCCAGCTGCAATACCAAAACGGCCTCTGTTTGCTCAGGGGCGCATCTAGTGGGGTTTTTCCAGAAAAAAAAAGAAGTTTTTTGAAAAAAAAAAAGTTTTGAAAATTTTTTTGAAAAAAACGTTTTTGAAAAAAAAAAATTTTGAAAAAAAAAGTTTGAAAAAAAAAAGTTTTTTGAAAAAAATTTTTTTTGAAAAGTTTTGAAAAAAAATTTTTTTGAAAAGATTTTTTTTTTTTTTTAAATAATTTTTTTGAAAAAAAATTTTTTTTTGATTGAAAAAAAAAACGGGAAAACGAGAGTGACGTCACTCTCGTCAACTCTCAGAACAGCTGTTCTGAGAACCCGTGGAAAGCTTTTCATCTCTGTCTGCCCAAAACCAGAGAAAGACACAACGGTCAGAAATAGGACTTTGTGAGGATAGAAGGTGCCAGTGGGACCCCAAAAAAAGGTTTTAAAATAGAAAAAGTGAAAATTCATGGTGTAGGTCCTTTAAGCACAAGGGTGTAAAGTACACAAGTCTGTGTCTATAGTATAAAGTAGTTATGTATAAATAGTATAACAAGTTCAAATGGAATTGTACTTAAAGTATCAAAAGTAAATGTACTCTTTAAGAATTGAAAATGACTGAACTAGAAATCTATTTGAGTAAAAGTAATAAAAATACCAAGAGTAAAATTATTGTTAAAGTATCAAAGTAAAAGTACTCGTTAAGAATTAAAAGTACTCATGAAGTAGAATCATCTTTGAGTAAGAGTACTCAAAGTAAAAAAGAGTAAAAGTACTCATAATACAAAAGTAAAAATAAGTATACAAAGTAAAAGTACTCATTTTGAACGATGCCTACTTATTATTAAGTAAAAGTATAGAAAAAGTACTCAAAATACCAAAGGGCACAAAGTATCAATAAAGTATCAAAAGTAAAAGTACTCATTAAGAATTGAAATGTACTTATTATGAAATAAACCTATTTGAGTAAAAGTACTCAAAATACCAAAGAGTAAAGGTATTGTTAAAGTATCAAAAGTACTTATTATGAAATAAATGTATATTTGAGTAAAAGTAATCAAAATACCAAAGAGTAAAAAAAGTATCATTAAATTATCTAAGTAAAAGTACTCATTAAGAATTGAGTATCGAAGTAAAAGTACTCGTTAAGATTTGAAATGTACTCATTATGAAGTATAACAATATTTGAGTAAAAGTACTCAAAATACTAAAGAGTAAAAGTATTGTTAAACTATCAGGGTGCCCTCAGACCAGTGGATAAACTCTTCTGGTGTACAGAGAGCCAGTGACGCGCCTGTCACTCACTTCCCGCACCGCCCTCCCTCCCTGTAGCCTGTAGCCTGTAGCCTAGCGTAGCGATCCTTTGTCTGCAGAGGTTCGTTAGACAATCAAGTTAATAAAGCAATAAGCCACAAGAGGCGAGTGGTTGCCGGGGTAGTATACACCGGCTGAGAGGCGGTGGGAAACACGAGGCGCAGCCGAGTGTTTCCGACCCTCTCAGCCGGTGTATACTACCCCGGTAACCACAAGCCTCGCGTGGCTTATTGCTTTTCTAAAACGGTCACAATATTGCAACATGAAAATCATAGACATGTACCAATTAAAACTGTTCTATTTCATTAATAATACACAATAAGGTCTGCTCTGCAAGAAAGTATTTCCCGGCCAGGCTGCAGAAACAACACAGGTGCAGATAATTGGTGCACTGTGGAACACTGTGGAAAGAAATAACGCACCTGGGTTTGATATAAACTGATTCAAGGTGTGGGTTATAGTCTCAGATATACCACGGCAACCAGTCAATCAGAATCAAGGAATGGAACTAGCCGTTTTAGAATAGGCTTTATTATCTTCATCCTTTAGGTGTCAACTCTACAATGGACAGGCGAAGGGTACTCGCCCTTGCTTTATTGGAAGGGGAGATGCAACAAGCTAAAAAGAGAAGAGTTTGTGTGCATGAGACTCTCCCAAACAAAACATCTCCCAGTCCCTTCATGATTCTCAGAATGTTACGCCTTCGACTCACCCGATTGGACCTAGGGTGGGAACTAGAAATAAACGCAAGGTCTGCACGGAGTACAGATATCCTCCACTGACATGAAACCGCCCCCTCCACATTGAAATGCAATGGCGGAATGCGGATTCCACTCTCATAGGTATTTTGGTCTGAGGGCACCCTCAAAAGAAAAAAGTGCTTGTAAGAATTGAGTAAAATTACTCAAAATACCAAAGAGTAAAAGAGTAAAGTAAGTAAAAGTATTCATTAAGAATTGAAAAACATATTTGAGTAAAAGTACTTAAAATACCAAGAGTAAAAGTATTGTTAAAGTATTGAAAGTAATCATTATGAAGTAAAAGTATATTTGAGTAAAATTACTCAAAATACCAAAGAGTAAAACATTATTAAAATATCAAAGTAAAAGTATTCATTAAGCATCGAAAAATACTCATTATGAAGTAAAACACTATTTGAGTAAAAGGACACTGGTAGACACTACATGAAGGTACTGCTAGTGTTCTATATTACCTCTGAGTTCAGCATCTTGGAGTGTTGACCTTGACCTTATGAAGTAGCGCCTAGTACGAGTAGGGGCAGGGGTGGTATCCTGCTCCTGTGGTTAGGGGTGGGCGATATAGAAAAATACAATATCACAATATTTTCCCAAGCTGCATCAAGATACACAATCTTATCACGATTCTTTTTCATGTTGTTTTGTATGGTTCATTTTCATGTTACTTAACAGTACAACCACCCACAAGGTAACAAAAACTAAAAGAAAAAGGAGTAACGACCTAAAGGCGAGGTCGCATGTCGCCCTGAGGTGTCTTACTAGTAGACTCATTAAAAACAGAATCTTGGTGAGAGAGGGCGAGTGTTCTTGGTTCAAATACGTGAGCTGCTGCTTTTTTAATTACTTTTTTCATTTATTTCTAACCATCCTTTTGTATCAGGGGCCCCCATGCAGCTATATGGAAACATAATGTTATTGCGACCTACGGTAGCAAGTATGCTATGAAAAACATCACTTCTTGTCCACGTACATCATCTCTGTCACGCCTGACACTGTGGTTCTATGGGTTTGTTTGCAGTGGTGAAAGTGGGGAACGCCCGTTCTGTTAAAACATTTGGAGCCAGAACGGCGTTCCGTTAAGTGGAGGAGAAGCCAGCTGTCAAAATCCCATGTTAAATAACCTGCCACAAGCGCACGTCCAGGAACAAAACAATAGCCTATACCAAAGTCAGATTAACATACTACAGTACACAAGTGTTACTAATTATATTTTCTTATAAAGTGCTTCTAAATTATTCCTGTGGGTTTGTGTAGGTCAGTGTCCATTCTGTTTGTGTTTCAGTGTTTGTTTGACACGGAGCGACTAGAGGTGGGACGTTCGCGAACGAATCGAGTCTTTGAACGGCTCTTTGAAATGAACGATAGGATTCTGTTCACAGTAGGGAGCCGTTCCTTTCTAATGAACAGTGGTCCGGAAAAGTACTCAATTTCTTTACTTAAGTAAAAATATCAATACTGCAATCAAGTAGAATGGTGCCCACACACCAAAATACCTAGAGTGGATTCCGCCAATGCATTTCAATGAGAATGGAGCGTTTTTCTTTCTTTTTTTTTCAGAAATCCTCTACTGGCAAAGAAAACGCTCCATTCTCATTGAAATGCATTGGCGGATTCCACTCTAGGTATTTTGGTGTGAGGGCACCCGACGTTTGTAATGTTAATGCAGGTCTACTTGAGTAAAAGTAAAAAAGTATTGGTATCAAAATGTACTTAAAGTACCAATATTAGAACGTACTCATTATGCAGAATGTCCTGTTTCACAGGTTTTCCAATGAGTAAAATGTAGAAAAATCTTTTGAAAATAGCCGATCTACAAGCTCACAATGCGTTGCAACGTGACATATTGTGAGCTTGTAGATCGGCTATTTTCAAATGGCAGGTATGTAACCTATGTATGTCAGAAATTATTTGTAATTATAATCAAAATCTACAACGTAACTAGTAACTCGAATGAGACAGTCTTTTGAACGGCTCTTTGAAAGGCTCACTTCAAAGAGCCATAAATCCCATCTCTTGGGGCGACTCGTCGTGTCTGTGCTTGCATGTGATGCGGCCTTAAGCTAGATGCAGAATAGACCACAATTATTCTATTCTGCATCTAGCTTAAGGCCACATATTCGTTGGGAATGGGAGATGTAGTGGAGTAGAATTAAAAGTATTGGAAATACTCCAGTAAAGTAGGCTAGGCTATACTTAAAACCTGTACTTCAATACAGTACTTTAGTAAATGTACTTAGTTACTTTAGATAACTGGTTATAATAATATTAATAATATATTATATTATCTGGAATGTATATAGAGCTTTCAAACATGCTTTACATGTGTGTGGGGGCCTGAGGAGACAACAAATAAGAGAGCAGGATATGGTGACTTGACTAGGATAGAATAATGTTGCTCTATCAACATTTCTTTCTTTGTTGATGCTGCTACTGTATGTGTTTATGTGGATATACTAAACAAAATGTTGTTGTACAGTGACCATAAACATCTTATCTTATCTTAGGTGATTCTGCTAGCCCTACTGCTTACCCTTCTGTATGGAACAATGAACAATATGAAGAGGCTTATTATAGATATTTCCTTTAGGATTTCAATCATGTTTCATGTCACAGTAAGTGTAATGCCGTTGCCTAATTCAGGTGTAGGACATGTAGTGTTTTTATTGTGTGTAAAACTGTGCCAAAATGCAGTTTTCTATGCATTTCAGGGGTTTTGGGGGGTTAGAGCCTCCCAATTTCTTGTTTTGTTTTTGGGACGGTTCCGGCAAGAATTTCAAACCACTTTCACCCCTGTTTGTTTGTGGTTCTATGGGTTTGTCGCTCTGACATCATGCTCTGATGTCACTGTGATCGTGTGATGTCAGGGGAACCACTCTTAACAGAATGTTTGCTGCTCTGACATCACACTCTGGCTTGATGTCCCTTTTATGCCCATAAACGGAGATCACTGATGTCATCACCACTGCCACCAAATGTAATGCCCCTGCCGTGGGTACGGGTACTTTATGACCCAGGCATTCACATAAGATGGCAAGCACACAGATTTGGCAAGTTTTAACAGGTTTTATTTCCCAAAGGTGAAAAGGTGACAATTACATGGAGACCAGCTCTGCATATAGACATAGGAAAAAATAAAGAAATATTCAAAAATCAATAACTCAATAACTCAAATATTCAAGAATCAAACTCAAAATAGTCTTAACTGCTCAACTAAATAAAGCAAAAAGCACTCAAACTCAAATATTAGCAAAACAAACAATAGGCCTATTATAAATAATACATTTTAACCATGGTTTAACTTATTAATTAGCAAAACTAATCACCTTATGACAGCAGCTCCTGAGCACCTCACTCACAGCACCCCAGTACAGACTTGTCAGAGAAAAGGTTAGCTCACCCCTTTATAGCCCCATGGCCCCTCCCACTAGAGGGACCAAATCATGAAGGTGTTGAACATAACTATACCTTTGTGTTCTTAAACAATATAAACAATACAAAATGCCTCATAACGAACCTAGTTGAAAATGTAGACATTCTATGTCTTCTACACATGTACAATGTCCCTCATTGACAAAACAATTTAAATGTCCATGTACTGTGGTCACAGATTCCCCCGTCCACAGACATAATGGCTTGGCCCAATTTGGCCACTCAGTGGGCCCAGGTGTTCCTCTGGCACCTATTTAATGACTGGAACCCCACCATGACTCTTTTGGGATCCACAGGGGAGCCATGGTGGGAAATGTGGAAATGTTTGTGGTTTGTTGGTTGAACATTGTTGAATGAAATCTTGCAGCTTGTTTGTCCATGTTTCCTGCCCATCAAGTGTGCACCCTTGATAAACAGGTACTGGGCAAAAGTGACAGTTGTCAAACTGTCACAGAGTCACGCGTGCAAATTAATTGTGTCCTAGTCCGTTTTATGCCCATATATGGAGAACCCGGTTTCGATGTTATAAATATTAAGATAGGGCATCCGGGATTTGGTAATTCCCATATATGGGCATGTTCTAACATCACATTGTTGATTATCATGCAGGGGTCTCCATATATGGGTAACTGGTCCAATGTACATCACTGGCCAGATGGCCAAGAATTGGTGCGACCTCACCCTTTAGGGCAAGGACGCATGTCGCCCTGAGGCGTCTTAGTTACTAGTTATTACCAGTAAGACTCCCTAATCGGGAGATAAGCGACCGTTGGTCGCTTATCTCCACAAATATCACAACCTCCACCTCTCACGTCATACGGGTAGCCATAGTTACACCTGGAATGTTGAATCTCCATATATGGAGATAACCTACGCATCACACAAAGTCTGACCTCACCAGCCCATACTTGGGCATGGACGACTTATATCTCCATATACGGAGATGGCCATATATGGAGATACGATGACATCACAGAGTCCACAGCTGATGATGTGGCGTGATGTCATACAATACACAAACAAGCCCTATATAAAGGGGCAATTCTCACCAGGGAAGAGAGCATTGCCTGGAATGTTGAATCTCCATATATGGAGATAACCTACACATCACACAAAGTCTGACCTCACCAGCCCATACTTGGGCATGGACGACTTATATCTCCATATACGGAGATGGCCATATATGGAGATACGATGACATCACAGAGTCCACAGCTGATGATGTGGCGTGATGTCATACAATAAACAAACAAGCCCTATATACTGATGCGATACGATGACATCACAGAGTCCACAGCTGATGATGTGGCGTGATTGCGACCGTAAGGTCGCAGTTTAGTATGAAAACCTCCACCGGCCGTCCGTCGGTCACACGTGCGGTCGACCGCACGTCACACGTGCGGTCGACGTGTGATGAGGTCACGATGAGTCATCTATGCCCAAATATAGATTTCTAGGTCAGATGGCCCATAGAGTTTGTGATGTCAAACCTAGCAACCCAAAATAAACAAACCTGATGTCAGACCTGAAGTATCCTTTTATACCCATATATGGAGATACAGAGATCTCCATATATGGGCATATTAGAAAGCCCATATATGGGCATATACGGATGAGATCAGGGATATCCATATATGGGCATAAAAGGGACAAGGGTTTACAGTTAAGAGATCTCCATATATGGGCATATCAGAAAGCCCATATATGTTCATATACTGATGACATCAGGAATATCCATATATGGGCATAAAAGGGACAAGGACTTACAGTTAAGAGATCTCCATATATGGGCATAAAGGGACAAGGACTGTTACAGTAGATATAGAGATGTCCATATATGGGCATAAATGAACAAGGACTGACAAACACTGAGATCTCCATATAACCTATGGGAATATAAGGGACGAGGACTGTCAGCTTGTAGACCTATTTTCTAAATATTGTTGTACATTAAAAACTTGAAATGGGTCGTTCTGCATAGTACTTGGGATTTGTTGATGTAAATGTTCACATAGAGTGTAATAATTGGTAAAACAAACTTTTGGCCTATTTGTGGAGATAAGCGACCAACGGTCGCTTATCTCCCGATTAGGGAGTCTTACTGGTGTCATTGCGACCGTAAGGTCGCAGTTTAGTATGAAAACCTCCACCGGCCGTCCGTCGGTCACACGTGCGGTCGACCGCACGTCACACGTGCGGTCGACGTGTGATGAGGTCACGATGAGTCATCTATGCCCAAATATAGATTTCTAGGTCAGATGGCCCATAGAGTTTGTGATGTCAAACCTAGCAACCCAATATAAACAAACCTGATGTCAGACCTGAAGTATCCTTTTATACCCATATATGGAGATACAGAGATCTCCATATATGGGCATATTAGAAAGCCCATATATGGGCATATACGGATGACATCAGGGATATCCATATACGGGCATAAAAGGGACAAGGGCTTACAGTTAAGAGATCTCCATATATGGGCATAAAGGGACAAGGACTGTTACAGTAGATATAGAGATGTCCATATATGGGCATAAATGAACAAGGACTGACAAACACTGAGATCTCCATATAACCTATGGGAATATAAGGGACGAGGACTGTCAGCTTGTAGACCTATTTTCTAAATATTGTTGTACATTAAAAACTTGAAATGGGTCGTTCTGCATAGTACTTGGGATTTGTTGATGTAAATGTTCACATAGAGTGTAATAATTGGTAAAACAAACTTTTGGCCTATTTGTGGAGATAAGCGACCAACGGTCGCTTATCTCCCGATTAGGGAGTCTTACTGGTGTCATTGCGACCGTAAGGTCGCAGTTTAGTATGAAAACCTCCACCGGCCGTCCGTCGGTCACACGTGCGGTCGACCGCACGTCACACGTGCGGTCGACGTGTGATGAGGTCACGATGAGTCATCTATGCCCAAATATAGATTTCTAGGTCAGATGGCCCATAGAGTTTGTGATGTCAAACCTAGCAACCCAATATAAACAAACCTGATGTCAGACCTGAAGTATCCTTTTATACCCATATATGGAGATTGTTATGTTCCTGGCCTAGGGGTTACATGGAACACAACAAAAACTGGGGGAGACGCAGTCAAAACAAAGTTTAAACAATTTATTTAAATAAGCAAAATTAAAGAAACATACCAAAATGAAGAGTGAGGTGTGGAAGTCAGTCAAGTCAGTGGTGAAGTGCATGTATGGATGAGTGAGAGATGTAGTGGGTGAGTGTTGCATGTATTAACAGAAATGGCAAAACTAAGGGGAATGGTGGGAGAGGAGCTGGAGTGAGGAGAGCTGCGAGAGGACTGGGGAAGCAGGCTTTTATAGGCGTGGACCCGGGCCCAGGTGCACGCCAATCAGATCATCAATGATCGTCAGTCAATCAAGGCTGCTCCCCAGTCCTATGGGCAGGAGAAGAACACAAATTAATACAAAGCAAATAACTATAACCAAGGGAGTGACCAATACATAACCATAAAACCCTATATGGCCTAAAGGCCTACAGTACCTCCTACTGAGGGAACCGTCACACCCCCCCCCATAAAGACGGGGCCCCAAAGGGATCACCGGACACCCTGTTACTTTGAATATTGTACTTTAAATGTTGTATTACATACTACCTGTACCACTCATCCCCTATATCTACCTCAACTCCACCCCGCCACACCATCCTGCCTATCACCTCAGCAACCTTGTACATTGGAGCACTTTTAAGAGATGACAAACCTGATGGCCTAAAATGGAGAAAACCCAGTAGACATTTTAGGGTAAGAGAACACAAGTCATGCACACATTTTTGGGTCTCCAAACTCTAGAATTAGAGGTGCTATATAACCCAATTTTAAACTTTAACACTGGTCAGTAGTAATAATAAAGTATAAAAACAGAATCCCAAATAAACACCAGCACTGTATTACCAAACCCAACCACTGCTCCTCCAATGGCTAACCCCCCCTGCAGGCCATCACCCCGGCAACTGATGTCAATGAAGAACTTAAGGGATGATGACAGGACAAAAGAAGGACCAACTGAGCCTAAATGGAGAATCTGGACAGCGGAAAATCATCGGGTTTAGTGACAATATTTTTTAAGCAAATTTACATGGCATAGTTGGGTGGAATTCTGACGATTGGGTGTTGAGATCATGTAACTTTGCTCTGAGACCTTTTTCACCACCTTGTGTGGACCAGAGAACTTTGAAATTCTATGAAATGGTGATATAACCATTGGAAGTAAAGCCAGGACCTGGTCTCCTGGACTAAACACCCGGCACTCAGCTTTAACGCCACACACCGGTTTTATCTTATCCTGAACTAATGCCAACTTTTCTATAGGCTTGTCAGTTTTGATACTTTGAAACTTCTCAGATACTTTGACCTTTGGACAGTCACGGTCACTTTTATTAGCTTCCCCCGTCACCAGGGGAATGGACGTCACCACTGCCGGCGGTGGACCCTCTGCCCACACCCGAGCACCAACCAGGTCGTTACCCAGGATGACCGTCACACCAGGAATCGGCAGTGCTGGACGCACAGCAAGCTTTGCTTCTCCCTGGAACAATTCACATTTAAGCATCACTTTATGCAAGGGAACCAACAGTATGTTCATGTCTATGCCCCGGATATGAACTTTGTCACCCGTGTCAGAATCATTGGTCAAAGGAAGAACACCAGCCTGAATAAATGAGTCAAAAGCCCCTGTGTCTCTCAGAATAGTTACAGGAACTTCTTCCCCACCTTGCACCAAAGAGACAGAACCCTTCATGATAAATGGACGGTAAGAATCTACTGATGCAACTACTGCATCTTTATTTCGACCGAAATGTGGTGTAACACAAGTGGACACCGGATGAACTGGAGCGGACATGCCAGCCCCTTTTGGTTGCCGATCACCTGCGTTAAAATTGTCAGTCTTTGGGTAACCGTTCAACTTAAAACAATCTGATCTCCAGTGGCCCCGCCTATGACAATGACTGCAGACCTTTTCCGACTCACGCACATTACCACTGCTGTTACTTTTAGCTTCGACAGGATGAGGTTTCTCATATCGGCCATGTGACTCATTGGCAGCATGATTGCCACCTCCCGCATTGAACTCTTCACGGTGCGTCAAGACAAAATCATCAGCGAGCGCTGCCGCGTCTGCAGCAGTGCGCGCTTTCTGCTCATTAATATACGTCGCCACTCGAGCAGGAACAGAATTTTTAAACTGCTCCAAAATCATCAAGTCACACAATTCTTCAAACTCTGTTACCTCCGAGGCGTTGCACCAGCGGTTAAAAGACGTAGTTAAATCACGTGCAAATTCCAAATGACACTGCTTGTCATGTTTCTTAGAAAACCTGAACCGCTGGCGGTATGCCTCGGGGACGAGCTCGTACGCTTTAAGCACCGTTGCTTTAACACAGGAATATTTTTGACTGTCAGCCACACTCATTGCCGAAAAAACCTCTTGCGCCCTGCCGGTTAAGACACACTGTAACAGCAATGTGCGCGCCGAATCAGGCCATTTACGCAGGTTAGCCACCCGCTCAAACATAACAAAAAATGTCTCTGGATCACGTTCTGAAAACTTGGGCACCAGACGGAGATTTCCATTTACGTCAAACGACCCCTCGGACTGATCTGCAGGTCTAGGAGATACTTGTGCAGCAGGTTCCATCTTACCATCCCTTATCAAATCTAACTTGTTCTGCTCAACCTGTATTTTAGCTTGTTCAGTATCATGTTTCATTTTTTCAATTGCATACTGCGTTTCTAGTCTCACTCTTTCCTGCTCTAGTCTCACTTTCTCTTGAGCACTCTGTGTGTCTAGCCTCACCTTTTCCTGATCTGCTTGTAATTTAGCTTGCAACAAAATTAACTCTTTTTGTTGTTCAAATGTCAACCCTGCCGACACTACAGGCATCACAAACGGCGGCGCCACCGCTGTGACATCTGACTTTGTTGGAGTAGACATTGCCCCTTGTCCCTTATGAACAGGAACATCTTTTTCAAATAAATTCTCTCTCAACAATCGAAATAAAGTCTCCTTTAATCTCTTGTCAACTGGCCCAATTTCAATGTTATAGTTTTCTGCTATTTTAAGTAATTGGTCTTTGGTGCACTGACTTAACAGTTCCTCAGAAGGAGAATCTACAAATTCATCTACTGTAACCATCCTGGCTCACGTGCGCTTTAACAATCCCCCAGCTGGCAAACCAAAACAAAATACAAGTGCCCCACTATTTAAACCACCCCGCTAACTCCACCCGACTGGATGTGCTGGTTAACGGTGGGTATTTATGCACATGAAGGCCACCGCAAAGGCCTAGCTTAACCCAGGGGTAGGAAAGGCAACCACTAGCTGGCGACCTGCGTACACCACCTGGCTGCGCTCCCGAGACGGGGTACGCACACACCGGTACGCACCCGCAATCTCCAGCCGCCCCGTGCACCTAAACCACCCGGGCCTAAACGACTTGCATTATTTTAACCCCAGTAGCTGAAAAATAAAAAACGCACCTCACAGGGACACTTGTATGAAAAATGAATTAAAACCAGCCAGGAAACACTTTAACTTTCACTTTAGCAGCACAATAAACCAGGAAAAACCTCCCCACCAAACTTAACCAAATACTAATGCAACTTAAGCAAAACTCATGTTAAATTCAACCCAAAAAGTTAACTGCATCTCCCAAACTTAAAGTCCAGACCAAAAAGCATAGCAGCGCTTTCTGTACTCACCGGACTGTAGATCAAACAGGACAAAGGAACCCCCGGAATGATTCCCCAAATGAAGACACTGCATTCACAAAACCACAGCGCCAACGAGCCATTAACCGACGCCCAAATTAGCCAATTGACTCTACTATTGCAGAATTTTGCCAATTGACTCTACTATTGCAGCGCAGCACTAACAAACAAATGCAGAAGGGAGACTCACTTGATTCTCCAAACTCACTGCATAAAAAGTCAAAATTTACCGGCGCGAGCCCCCACTTGTTATGTTCCTGGCCTAGGGGTTACATGGAACACAACAAAAACTGGGGGAGACGCAGTCAAAACAAAGTTTAAACAATTTATTTAAATAAGCAAAATTAAAGAAACATACCAAAATGAAGAGTGAGGTGTGGAAGTCAGTCAAGTCAGTGGTGAAGTGCATGTATGGATGAGTGAGAGATGTAGTGGGTGAGTGTTGCATGTATTAACAGAAATGGCAAAACTAAGGGGAATGGTGGGAGAGGAGCTGGAGTGAGGAGAGCTGCGAGAGGACTGGGGAAGCAGGCTTTTATAGGCGTGGACCCGGGCCCAGGTGCACGCCAATCAGATCATCAATGATCGTCAGTCAATCAAGGCTGCTCCCCAGTCCTATGGGCAGGAGAAGAACACAAATTAATACAAAGCAAATAACTATAACCAAGGGAGTGACCAATACATAACCATAAAACCCTATATGGCCTAAAGGCCTACAGTACCTCCTACTGAGGGAACCGTCACAAGATACAGAGATCTCCATATATGGGCATATTAGAAAGCCCATATATGGGCATATACGGATGACATCAGGGATATCCATATACGGGCATAAAAGGGACAAGGGCTTACAGTTAAGAGATCTCCATATATGGGCATATCAGAAAGCCCATATATGTTCATATACTGATGACATCAGGAATATCCATATATGGGCATAAAAGGGACAAGGACTTACAGTTAAGAGATCTCCATATATGGGCATAAAGGGACAAGGACTGTTACAGTAGATATAGAGATGTCCATATATGGGCATAAATGAACAAGGACTGACAAACACTGAGATCTCCATATAACCTATGGGAATATAAGGGACGAGGACTGTCAGCTTGTAGACCTATTTTCTAAATATTGTTGTACATTAAAAACTTGAAATGGGTCGTTCTGCATAGTACTTGGGATTTGTTGATGTAAATGTTCACATAGAGTGTAATAATTGGTAAAACAAACTTTTGGCCTATTTGTGGAGATAAGCGACCAACGGTCGCTTATCTCCCGATTAGGGAGTCTTACTGGTACAATAAACAAACAAGCCCTATATACTGATGCGGAGATATGAGCAGGGCAAAGGTGTGTCTTGTGACGTGTGACCGACCGACCGACCGACCGACCGACCGACGGACGGACGGCCGGTGGAGGTTTTCATAGTAAACTGCTCCCTGACGGTCGCAATGAATATAAACCTGTAATAAACGATCTCTGTTACTCACCCCCGCTGGGCTTTGGCTGGGGAGGGAGACAGAGAGAGAGAGAGAGAGAGAGAGAGAGAGAGAGAGAGGTTAATCTTTCCTGCCTAAATTGTAAATTGTAATTTACAATTTTACAAATTGCAAAATTCACAATTCATGTTCAATATAAACAAAGATGTATGCCTTGCTTTTAGACGTCGATGACAGCTACAGTACGCACATGTCTCCAGATCAGCTGACTTCAGATCACCTGGCCCGGGTAAAGATGCCTATATTTCCATTCACCCCTCCCATATAAACTGTGACCTAATGTGCAATGCTGATGCTATGTTGTTGGTTTCTTAAAGGTTCAGCTACTGAAACGCCAGAGGGAAGATTCCATGGAGGGGAGCCCAGTCAAATGTTGCAAGGCAAGTTATTATTTTCTGATACATTTCTCAACCTTACTGATGCCCTCTGCATTAAAAAAATCTTTACAGTTTTTGTCATGTTTTTTCATGTAATTTGTAACTGTTGGTTAGGCTTAAAAGTTAAGTACTTAATGGTTACTAAAAGTTAGGGGTGCAAACGCTATCAGTGAGTTGTGTAGTGTTATTCTAAATTGATAATGTAATGTAAACCCAATATTTTTTTTCTTCAAGACATTGCTGCCAACAAAAACACCAGGATCTTTACAGAGCTACTCGTGGAGGTGAAGCAAATGTCACACTAACCATTTCTTAGAGGTAATAAAAAGTTCATGAAATTCATTACATTTACACTTAAAATACTGTCCATTTGACAGGGCACACTGTACACTTTAGCTCACTAACCATTTTCTATCTAATCTGTTACTGTAAGTCGGAGGGATCAACTCAAGGATGTATGATCAGGCAAATGCTGTCTACGATGACCAACACACAGTCAGGCCTGCATCTTAAACTGGGCGAGGAAGGGACCAAAGAGGGCCTTCAAGGACACATGCCTGCATGTTGGTGAGTCTGCACCTAAAAATATTAGGTTTACTACTTTACAACGGAATTAACAATTTGACAGAAATTGCAAGTGTGGTTGCTGTGATTCAAGGCACACTTGCAAATTAATTCCGTCTTAATTTCCCCATTGAATTTAATGGGGAGAAATGAATGGACATAATGGAGATCTCTGATCTCTCATTTTACGAGCATTAGTGTGAGATGGGGTTGAAAATGTCTTACATGCTCCTTTAAGGCTGCCTGAAAATCCAATACACTAAATAGGACACACTGGACATTTTATGTCACTTTGGAATGGAACACGCCCACACTGCTGCTTTATGTTTGTTTTTTCTTCTTTTTCCCCAGTGGCACTTCGTAAATTTGAATGCAAGTTGACTGAACTGCAATACCAGGATGCACTGCAGAAGTAGCTGTGTTACGCACCAGAGAGGAATGGCGGGGTACAAGGAAAGAAAGGCCAAAGGACAAATGGTTTGGAGTTTGAGGCCAGTGGGTTTCATGGGAGTTGGATCATTTGAAAACTGAGTTTCGGTCATGTTGATTGAAGGCAGGAAAAAATATTGTTGTGCTAAAATGTGAAATCTTGAATACATGACTGAATGAATAATTTGTCTGTTTGTTTTGTTCATAGAGCATGCAGTAAAGCAGTTGTTCTCAACCTTGGTTTCTAAAAAAGATTATGTTTGCAAATAGCTGATCTGCAAGCTATTTGCAACCCATCATATTTGAATATTCACCTTTCATCGCATAATTATAATCAAGTTTGGGGTCTCCAAAAGTGTTCCTATAAAGTGGAGTCTTTGTATAAAAAGGTTGAGAACCACTGCAGTAAGCATACTTAATGAACCATTTCAGCATTTTTCAACCTTCTGTTTTTAATATGCCTCATTTAAGCCACACATAATCACTTGACTCTATTTGGTGTTGAAGTTCTGCAGGGGTAACCTTGGTCGTCCATCAGTGACATCACTACCATTCAGGCATATGGCATGATGTCACTAGATGGACTTTGGCGTTCTCCCTGTGGAACTTCATCAAATATAGATTAAAGTGATTATTCTGGCATTATTTGAGGCATATTAAAGGAGTAGTTCACCCCCAAAATGACTTTTTTTCTATGGATTACTCATGCCATGGAGACTTGAGTTCAATAATATTTTTGGTTTTTTTTTGTCGCATTCCTAGGACAAAAAGAATATAGTAAATGTATCCCCATTGATTCTAGATGCATCCAGAATCAATCAATATTTATTGTAATCAAATTATTGTCTTAGGAATGTGACAAAAACTCATCTTGAGTTCAATATTATTGAACTCAAGTCTCCATGGCACGAGTAATCAATAGAAAATGTCATTTTGGGGGTGAACTACTCCTTTAAGAACATACAGAGGAAGGTTGAAAAAGTGCTGAAATGGCCCTTTAATAACTGTTTCAATGTATAATGCAACGTAGAATCAATGTTGATGCAATTCAACAGTATTTCAATGTTGATCATATCATAGTTGAATCAACGTTGATTCATTGTCTAGATTAATTGAAATTTCAACATTATTTCCATGTTTCAATGTTCAATGTTTCCATGTTTCCAACTTCAATGTTATTTTCAATGTCTGACATCAATGTTTATTCAATCTTGAGCCTGACCAAAAACACAACGTTGATTCAATAACGTTTTGCTATCTGGGTGGTGATGCCCACCCATGAGGAGAGCATCTGCTGCCATTACTATCGGGAAACACGCAATACAATTCGTGAGGCAGAGAACCCGATTGAGTGCATTACTGAACACCCAAGCTTCCCAACAGTGTGCCTGGATGTGCATGTCTTGAGAACAGCCTACCATCAATACAGGCAGGACTATGCTGGTGATGCAAATGCACTAATTACACAGCATAAGTGAGTTTCAATCATCAGTTTTATGAAACAACCAAAACCCTACACACCCTAGCGATATTGCACCACCTAGTGGTTATTATATGTCAAGTACATAATCATGTTCTTCATGGAAAAGGATACTGTCAAATGTTCTATGTCACATACTGTGTCTTCAGGGGAAGGATTTGCATGTTTATGTACCATAACATGAAATACATGTAAATACAATGTAACTCAGGGTTGCTGTGGATGAAAGAGTTACTTACAGGGGTGACCTGAAAGAACAGACTATGAGAACCACTGAACCAAGGAACACATTCTATACTAGAAATGTAGTGCTGTAAAAAATACTTTTTGCAAACAACACCTACTGTTTTTGGTTTGTTTCTTGGGCAGCAGTTGCACAGAATTAAACCATTTTGGTCTGAAAAATGTGAAATATTATTCAAGAAATTACAAAAACAAATACATACTGTACATTTACTGTACTACACTAAAATGTGTTCTCACCCTGAAACATATTAAAACTACTTCATGTGAAAAAGAAGAAAATCACAAAAACAAGATGGCCATTATCTCTCTTTACTTTTTTCATCCCCAGAAAGTTCCGGTACACAGCCTACAGACAATATGTTTTTTGGAACTGGGGATATCTTGGGAGGTTCAACAGAATTCCGATTCTGGCGCGTTCTGTCCAAGCGGTGAGAGTCCGATTCCCCAACGATGCTGGGGTTCCGTACACGGGATTCAGGCTGCCATGATAAAAAAACAAACAAAGAAACAAGTTGTAACATTATATTTTAAAAGAAAATAAAGCACTTCTCCCCTTTTCTACCACTAAGGTGATTCTGGTGATTTTATTTGTACATGAATGCTTTGTGAACTTTCATATGAACTTACGATCCAGACAAATATCTAGGCTTTGTGTACAAGGGTTTATCATTCAAGTATCATCATGAATTTTCATTTATTTTCAAATTCTACCTGCTACATTTCTATTAATTCATTTACTAACAGTCACGGTGAAGGAAACTATGAAAGAGAATTCTAAAAAATAGAACATACTATTGTAGAAACCTACCATCGGTGACTGCAAATACATCCTTGTAGCGACTCATATAAGCTGCAACTGCACAGCCCAACTCTGGGCGTTCTGCTTGGTGACACAACGGTGGCGGGGCAATGGGCATTGGCAGGCAGTCAGTATCTTCAGACACTTTGGAAACCACCATCTCAATGACCTTTGTAGTATATTCTGTAACATAAAATAAAGACAGAAATAATGATTCAGTAATACATAATTGCATCAATAGACCGTGCACGCAAGTTGTTACTGGTGAAGAAAATTCTCAGGTGTGATGTTTGATCGGAAGCCATCATAGACAAGACAGCAGTGTTGTAGGTTTTTAGAAACAGTCGCAATGAAGAAAAGACAGGAAGCAGAACTGCTGGTAACAGAGATTACATTTGAGTTTCTCTGGGAGTAACAAGGATGGATAGGATCAGAAACAAGTGAGGGAGTGTGCAACTTAGTTGTTTTGGAGTTAAAGCAAGAGGACATAAAATGGTCTGGACATGTACAGAGGAGAGCTATTACACAGGAGTGGTAGTGTGTATAGAGCATCGCAGCGGAAGTGGTTTACTGTTCTCACCAAAGAAAATCTCCCACTAATTTTCTCCATAGACTTTTACAAAAATATTTATAACAATTGAACAAGCCATCCAGGATGGAAATGAACCATAAAACCTTTGATTCTATATGAAAACATATTTGAATATTTAATTATTTGATATTCTACATTTAATAAATACCCTTTGTTTAGCGATTTTCAAAATGTTCTTTACTGTGATGCTCTATATAGAAGGATGCTGAGGTTGGAACTGGCAGACAGGAGGTCAGTAGAGGAATACCAAATAGGAGATTTATGAGTGTAATGAAAGAAGACATGAAGTGTGTATGTGAAAGAAGAGGCAGTAGAGCACATAGAGGTTGACTATTTGCTGGCCCCTCCTAAAGGAAGACAAAAAGAAGAATATACATTGATATATTACTTGTACCAACCGTAAGTGGATGCAGTTTTCACTGGGCGGAGCGTATAGCCTCCCTTCTTTGCCTTTGGGAAGACAATTGACCACCGTACCATACCATCCTTCTTTCGAACTGCCTGCATGCGTCCGCTGTTTTCGTTGTAATGCATGACTGCAAGGTATGTTCTAGAAGACATACAGATCAAAAACAGAGCATGTCCCTCAATAGTAATACTACAAAATACAAATATTATCAAGCGATACAATAACATTTGTGAAATGTAATGCCTACCTGGTATGCATTCCACTGTAGGAGAAACATGTGTGTTTGGGGAGAAAGTTTAAGATTAGAGAATGGTACGCCTCCAGACTGGATGTTTGATGGTCAGTTGAGAGCTGTGCTGTCCTTGGAGATCAAAGTCCCATGAAGAATCTTCTCCAGACCAACTGAGCTAGCAGAGTCTGGGGGAGCAGGGTTCATACACAAAAAGTATAAATCACATTAGATTGAATAACAGGCATGCATTACATCTAAAATAACAGATGCTTTCCTGGTTTAAATGTATAACATATGTACAACATAGACAAAACACTTACTTGGTGACAGCCATTCTTTTGTTCTCTCATGCTCCTCCAACTGATCATGGGGACAGGAAGGCATCAGCGTAATTGGCAGGTCTGTGTGCTGGTTTTGCAAATGGTAGAGAACCACCTGCCATTTTGCAAGAATCATCTCCCTGTTTGCTTCTGAGCACGATCCAGCAGACCAGTAGAGATGGTTGATGATGGATTTGCCCCACAGGCCTACATCACTGCTCTCTTTCTTAGAGGCCAGCAAGACAATCTTCTTGCTGATGCCTAGTCAAAGTATGCATAATTTTAAATTACAATTGTGTAAAATGTTATGACAATATACAAAATGACCAGAAAAACTAGATTAATGTTTAGGTGCATTGCTTCAATAATTACAATACACTGTCCTTAATTACTGTTAATGCACACTAAGTCATACCTTTTGCAATATGCCAAATGTCAAAACGATGTTTGACTTCTTCCCAGTTAAGTCTGATCCATTTTGCTACTTGGCGATTTCTGTCAGTGATGAGGGTTCCCACCGTCAGCTCAGCATCTTCTAGGAAGGTCTTGGTCCTCGTCAGCCCCTCCAACTCACACCATGACGAGCTCTTCACTTCGTTGCTCTAAGAAAGAAAGAAAGAAAGAAAGATAAATTATGAAAGAAAAACAGAGACCAAATGGAATAAATAATGCCATAACATATAGTTGAGCAAGTAACACATGGAAAAAAGACTGCCTCACTACCTGAACTATTTCTACAAGGAGAACTTTGTTGAGCCGCTGCTCAATAATGCTGAACGTGCCATATTTTGCAGAGTGTCCTGGGCTGTCACTCCTCCCATCTGCTGACAATACCAGTGGTGAACCCAAGTCTTTCAGTGTTGCGATGATGGCACTCTGCTCCTGATGATAGACCTGATGAATGGCAGGCTCAAGATGCGCTTTCTGATGTCTAAAAAAGGTGCTGCGGTGGATGGTGGCCACACCCAATATTTTCAGCATGCGGAGGGATTTGGTCGGCAAGCTTCCCGAAGCCAGGATTGCAGCAGAGAGTAGTAGATTTCCAGCAGCATAACTCCCAATGTTTGGCTGGCTGTCCCACCTCTTGACATGGCCACAGGCTTTGCAGGTTTGGGTGACGTAGATGGCGGTTCCACATTCTCTGACAGTGCCAGGTGTTTCAGAAAGACACATCACACAGTACTGGAACAGTGGCATTAGCTGTGATCGAAACACAATGTATTTCCGGTCCTTCACAGGACCTGGGTCGGAGGTTTCTGGCTCTCTGGAAAAAGAATAAATACATACAATAAGAATGAACCCCTTGCTCTGGGTTAAATGGTTAGCATGTCATTGTTGAACAATCATTTAGAACTTGTGAACATCAGTCACAATCAAAAGGATTATTATAAACTGTATTGTATTATTATTAATATCATTACAAATAATACTAGCAGAAGCAATAGCATTCATTTATAATTGTTTTTGTATCGCAGACCTGATGTTTGTATTGTCTGATCAGTCTGGAGTGTGTACGATATAATACATGGCCACTGACCCAGACAATGTTATGTCCCCATCCTGTTCATCTTCTCCTGGGACATAATTCTCATCCTCCATGTCATCTACGTCTTCCTCCTCCTCCTCCTCCTCCTCCTCCTCCTCCATCTCCACTGCTGTTTCTGGCGCATCCCAGAGAATTTCACACTGGACACCGATGTCAACCACCATGGGCTCATCCAAGACAATTTCACACTGCACACCAATGTCAACCATCTTGGGAGAACTTGTTTGACAACCTAAAATGACAGTAAAATGAGGAGCAATGGTTATTGCACCAGTAAAATGAGGAGCAATGGTTATTACACCATGGCACAATGATAAAATGATACTAAATATTGTTCTAAATGTCCAAATAAATTCCAAATATTATCAAATTATTTTGTGGAACCCCTGGACTGCACTAGCCTAGTAAACGACCAACTTCCGTTATCCAGGAGGAAGAGGGCGGGTACGAGGCTAGGACTGCACAGGGTTCCCACACATTTTTACCAATTAATTTCCAAAACTTTACCAGAATATTTAACCCAAATTCCAGGACTATATAACAATAATTCAGCTCAATAACAAGTCGCTTACACCTGTGCGCAATGCCCAAAGACCGGTAGTGCCAGTGGTTCTCAACCTTTTCAGGCTGTGACCCCTGAAATAATCATATTTTAACTGGGTACCCCTGACGAGTACTAAGAGTTGAGGAATTTTGTATAACACGGTTCTATTGTGAAAATAGAAGATCTACATGCTTGTGTGTAGATCGGCTATTTTCACAATTTCTGCCTCAATATTTGACAATTTGGCCCATGTTTAATTTGTCATTTCAGAGGTATTAACAAAATCAATAACCAAAGACAATGCATACCTATTTTTTCCAGGGCCTTCCAGGACCCTTGATCAATTCCAAAAGTTTTCCAGTACTGGAAAAATATTTTTCTAATTTCAAAATATTTCCAGGAATTTCATGACCGTGGGAACCCTGACTGCAGTCACGGCACCCCAGGGTGCCCGTCACCCACTTTGAAAACCCCTGGTATAGAGAATGTGAAAAATATGTTTTGATCACTCACAAATGCTCCTATGTGGAGTTGGTATCCATGTGCACTGTGTACCCTGGTCAAACAAGTGCACATCTGGAATCACAGGTGATTTTGGCTCAATGATGTCAGTGTGAGATGCCGTGGATGTACTAGGGCCATCCATCCTCTCATTAGGTGCCAAACACTATTTTCAAAAGCACAGAATATACAGACATTATAGTTATGTAACACTATAGAGGGTATGCGAATGCATAAAGTGAATGGAAAAATCGAGTGGAAATCGAGTGGCAAAGTGAGTGGAAAAGTGAGTTTAACATCGTTTAACATCATTTAATGCAATCAGATAGGACTTTTCTGTGTGGATGTATGGGCTGTCAAGGCCAGAAAGTAGTGTTTTGCCACTCAGTAGGCGTTCCTGCATAACTTCCTGGTATGATGATGATGTCAAACGCTTGCCTGACTGCTAGCGTCCGACTCAATCACACACTTCGTTTTGGGATTAGAGTCTGAAATTGAGGGCAGACATTCTATTTCGGCGGGGGGGGGGCTAAAGCCTATTGACGTCACACACACACACACACACATACACACACACACACACACGCGACGCGACGTGGCGTGACATTGCAAAAATACGTTATTTCTCATAACATATTATATGTCTGCATGTTTACGTTAGTGCAAAATGGTATTAAAACGTGAAGAAACGGCACTATTTCATAGTTTATTAAAATAATACGAGTCGAGTCTGACTCCGCCATGACAGTTTTCACGGACCAATCAGAGTCCACTAGACTCTCACGTGGGCAGAGGACACCAATCAGAGTCCACGAGCGAGTCTCACGTGAGCTCAAGAGCTCTGTTTGGAGGGGGCTGGGACCGGAGCAGCCACACCACGTGCCCCAAGCATACAACCCTGATTGGCCCATTCAATGCGCCCGCTCTTTGGGCGCTTTCGAAATAGATTAAAATGTGTGCAGCTTCAGTCCACACTACACACCACCCACCAACAGGGGGTGGTGATGTGCGGACTGAAGTGTCAGGCTGGTCAAATGACAATTCAAGTAGAAGCTGTCAGCATAATAACCATCAGTGATGATTCAATATAGATGAAACATGAGGGGATCTATTTCAAAGATCACCACCAGCATTCCCTGGAGGGCTTGGACAGAGGTTTGCTCCCTCTTGGACAAGTCCATCGCCCAGGGCCTCTCTGAGGAATTAAAGAACAGAGCTCTGGATCTTATCCCCTTAGACATCCACCCGACACCCCCTAAGCGACCACGGTCACCCATACCACCCCCCCTTCTCCCAGGGCCACAAGCCCCACCTCCTAGAGCCCAACCCCGGAACTCCCCAGGGAGAGCCCCCGCGCATAATCCCAAAGCATCGCGGAGCCTCCTTTCCAAACCTCATAGAGGCCTACCCTTGGCACAGTCCCCTAGGACGGAGCCCTCCCCGGGCCCGTCATCTGGACCGACTTATAAACCAGTCCACGCAGGCCCAGCAGGGCATCAGGAACCCCGGGACCTACCATCTGACACCCAGTTCAGAGGCCCCCCACTACATACCACACATCACCATAACAATGATAAAGCCTCCTGGTCCCTTACCCCCACTAGGCCTATCATCCTAATGGGCGACTCCAACAATAAGCTAATCCCCGAAATCAGAGACATCAGGGTCCAGGTCGACTCATACCCTGGCGCGACCCTGTTGCATGCAATCAACATACTGGGGAAGATCCCCCACCCATGCCTCCACACGGAGAAAGTTGTCTTGTCCTTTGGCTTGAACAACAGATCCAGGGGAACACCTTCCACCCTGGACGGATACCTCAGGACCTTAACCCGCCAGGCCTCCAGGGCCTTCCCCAAGGCCTCCATTTATGTCCCCTTGATCGCTTGTTCCCCCAACCTCCCCGGCCTAGAGGTGGAGCGCATTGGGTTCCTCAACAGGTCAAATTAGGCAACTCCAGCACATCCCCCCTCTCCCAGCCTCACAATTCTCAACCCAGGATGACAACATCCATTGGACACACCAAACAGCAGGCGCCATACTCCAGCTCTGGAAGAACCGTTTAAATTCCAGAGACCCCTCCCCACGGCTGGCACGGGAAGGGGCGAGGTTCTAAATTTGTCGGCCACAACTTCCCTTTCCTCGGCCCAAATCTCCCTACTGTCCAAGGGTCTATCATTCATCCCCACACTAAACACAACCCCAAAGTTGGACCATAGGAACCTGCTCGAAGACATCCAAATATACCACCGGAGCCTGAAGCTGGCGGCTTTCTTTAACGACCAACCCACTGTACAGGACCCGGTCCGGGCCCCTCTAACACCCAAATCCACTTGGGAGCCAAAACTTTCCCAAATCCCCAAGCCAATTAGGACCCTCATTAAAAAAGACACCGCGGCGATTAAGGCCCTCCCACCCCCTACCCCTGCACCCCACAACCTCCCAGAGGAGGAAGTGGAGGCCCTTAGAACCCTAAAGCAGGATCACCAGCTAGTGATCAAGCCGGCCGACAAGGGCTCGGTAGTGGTCATCATGGACCGGACCAACTACATACGGGAGGCAGAAAGACAACTATTAGACACCAACTACTATTCGAAAACCCCAGGACCAAATTTTGACAAGGCAGCATCGGACATTAGAGACACCCTACACTCCCTCCACCAATTAGGCTTCCTATCAGATAAACAGTTAACCTACCTTCAAGGTACGGAACCCCCAAAGCCAGAACCATTTATTTTCTACCCAAGATCCACAAGGATCCCGCCTCATGGCCTGTCCCCTATAGGATTCCAGCGGGAAGACCCATTGTCTCGGACTGTGGAAGCGAGACCGATAAGGTTTCAGAATACTTGGACAGCTTCCTCAACCCACTATCCACCCGACACCCTAGCCACATCAAGGACACGTACGACTTTATCTCTAAAGTCAAAACAATTCCCCTTAACGATACAGACCTTCTTTTCACCATTGACGTAGACTCACTATACACCAACATCGAATCCACTTTAGGCCTAGCGGCAGTCCGCAAAGCCTTCCTAGCCCACTCCCAACCCAGCAGACACGACGCCCTGGTTCTTAACCTCCTGGCCATTGCCCTGAACACAAATGAGTTTGAATTCGAAGGTCAGACTTACCTACAAACTAAGGGTGTTGCCATGGGCAAAAAGTTTGCCCCAGCTTTAGCTGACATTTTCATGGCGGAGTGGGAGGCCGAGGCCTTAAAGAAATGCCCTCTCCAGCCGTCGGCCTATTTTAGGTACTTAGATGATATCTGGGGGATATGGCCCCACTCCAGAGAAGAATTCACCCAATTTATGTCTATCCT
Organism: Nannobrachium achirus; assembly: GCF_963921795.1. Classification (NCBI taxonomy): domain Eukaryota; kingdom Metazoa; phylum Chordata; class Actinopteri; order Myctophiformes; family Myctophidae; genus Nannobrachium; species Nannobrachium achirus. The sequence continues at coordinate 48,164,831 of NC_137831.1, read as the reverse complement.
CAATTCCCATTCGGCTTCCATCTCCCTAAAACACACCCTTGACCCCTATTCTGTTAACTTTTTGGACACTGTCACCTTCAAAGGTCCAAATTTCCCGACCACCCCACACCTCGACATCAAAGTCTATTTCAAGCCCACGGACACCCATGCCCTTCTCCATAGATCCAGTTTCCACCCCACACACACATTCAAGGGCTTAGTCAAGTCTCAACTCTTGAGATTTAGTCGCATCTGTACTCGAGAGGCTGATTTTGAAGAAGCCACGGCCACGCTGTTTGGGGCTCTGAGAACCAGGGGGTACTCTAGGACCTTATTAAGACAGGCCAGAGCCACATTTAGGGAGACAAGGCCCCCACGTACAGAACCCCTCCTCCCCCTGATCTCCACATTCAACAACACGGCCATCCAGGCCAACAGGGCTATCAAGGAGAATTTGACACTAGCGAACCTTCCCCCACAGGTTCTGGGAAACCACAGAATCATCTCGGCCTTCCGCCGTAACCCCAATTTGAAAGACCTGCTGGTCCACAGCAGGCTCCCAACCTTAAATCCCCGTCACCGTCCTGAACCCCACCCACATTTCCTCCAACAATATCCCCTCCATCAGGGACTCTAATCTAGTCTACCTAATTCAATGCCGCCAATGTGGTAGACGATATGTGGGGGAAACCAAAAATTCACTACAGACACGCCTGGCCCAGCACCTCTATAACATCGAAAACCACCTCAAATTAGATACGGCCCTAGTCACCCACTTTCTTTCCCATGGCCCCCGCAACCTCCACATTATGATCCTTCAACACAATCCCCGGTGGTCCCTAGCACAGAGGAGGAGACAGGAGTATCTTTGGATACAGCGCCTGGATTCCAGGATCCCTATGGGACTTAATGAACGCTAGCCCCTTCCCCCACCGACCCTGGCCGAGCTTGCTCGGCCAGATTAACTGGACTCCTAAACCTGGTACCCCTTGAGGGTCTCATGATACTTTTGGTGTTTTGATTTCCTTTGGATCCCTAGGAATCCCCCATATAGGGGTTTACTATTTCCTGTATTGTATATGGGCCGTCTTGATCTTTATACCACTCCCAGTTGGCTATGAATTTGTATAGATTTTGTATATAACTGATATAATCACCAATTATTCCGATTCTTATATTTTCCTTTTATCAGAATGAAATCCTTGTTTCTTCTAATTTTTTATTTACACACCCACCCTGTATATAGCTATAATCATTCCTAATCGGATAAAAATTGTTTCTTTTCATTAATCGGGTGTTATACATTAAGTGTTCCCCTATATTGATGTTTTGATCCTTAACATATATTAATAAACTTGGTTGTGACCCAAATTGGATTGGTTCTTTCACATTCAAAAACACAGGTTTTTACACTAGGTACTATATGAGGCTGGGCATACTTTGACCGTTACCTCTCACTGAAGTCTATTTTAGCTTACATTTCCACTTACAACTTACCCATACTTCACTTTACTCCCAATTCTGGCTCTTAACCTTAACCGGCCTTACGCTAAGTAACTAACCTGCCTTACGCTAAGTAACTAACCTGCCTTACGCTAAGTAACTAACCTGCCTTACGCTAAGTAACTAACCTGCCGACGCTAAGTAACTAACCTGCCTTACGCTAAGTAACTAACCTGCCTTACGCTAAGTAACTAACCTGCCGACGCTAAGTAACTAACCTGCCTTACGCTAAGTAACTAACCTGCCTTACGCTAAGTAACTAACCTAAGGCCGACGCTAAGTAACCCTAACCCTAACCCTGACTATACTTACCCTTATACTTACCTTTACACTTACTCTACCTCCTTCTCCCTACCGAATACTGTGGGTGGTCAGTGGCCTCCTGGCTTTACCTACATATTCGTTCGCCCACACCTTCTCAACTGGAAGATCTGGATACAATGGTGACCTTTTGAGAAAAGAGGGCTCTTAACCCTAACCCGCTCTTTATGAACCCGTACTCCACACTCAATTGGAAGATCTGAATTAATGGTGACCTTTTGAGCGCTCGATTGGAAGATCTGAATAAATGGTGACCTTTTGAGCGCTCAATTGGAAGATCTGGATAAATGGTGACCTTTTGAGATTGATGGAGGGTTTATGCACCCTTTTCTTTCCCCTCACCCCTTCACATCACAACATACAATCCCTTTTATGCCCATACATGGTGTCCATACCAGCCACACCACTGTGATGTCACCTGTTTATGCCCATATATGGAGATCCCTGCTCTGAGTATCTGACATCACTGTGATGTCACCTATGATGTCACAGTGATGAGTCAGGGGAACCAGAGTGTCAGGCGTTAGCCGTTCGGACGGACAAATACGGACAAGCTGTGACGGTTCTGTCAGTAAACTGTGACCTACGGTTTCAATAAAACCACCCTTTCTATTATTTAACATCTACCTTTACCACTTAAACCTTTTTTTATACTTTGACATGCAACCTGTCATGCGAGAATAATCAATCTGCAGATAACCTTTAGATCGGCTATATATTCTTTAATTTAGAAATTATTTCTGACAATGAAATGCCCAAAATGGGCATTAATAAAGTGATTGTCAAATGGTTTAGGTGTAGAAATATGAATTTCGCCACTGCAAAATAAGGTAAGCATTTAAACGGGGTGTATATAACTGCACTGATCTTTTCTAAGCTAAGCTCCTGTACCCCTGACTCAACAGAAATCCATGGACAAATGGAAAGGACTTTAGAAGGACATGATGTCCATGGAAGAGGAAACCCAGCAAATGATCCAGAAGATCAAGGACATCGTTGACACCTTCCAAGGAAAAGGTCAACTCAATGTAGTTGTCTCTCTGTAGTTATTTTAGTACCTAACCTTTAAAAGTTGATTTACCTAGGAGAGTGGATTCTCATTCCCATTGAAATGCATTGGCAGAATCCACTCTCATATGTATAATATTAGTTTGAACATGAGGCACAGCATCAAAAACATTTTAAAGGGGACTGCCATCCTGTTGATGAAACCATGCTCTATATTGTTCTTGCTCACTTCACTTGTATTGATGCATGACTAGCACACACACACACACACACACACACACACACACACACTTGATGTACACCAGATGTACAACTGCACATTATTTTACAATGTACATGGCTAAATCTTATACTGAACATGTACTGTATGTGTACTGTGGTTGACATTTGATTGCGGCAGCTTCCAAGTATGTTATTTGATTGGTGTATGGCATGTATGTAACATTTGCATCCTCATGGAGCATATGTCATGATTTGACCCTGTCTGAGTTGCTCATCAACAAGTAGGCCTATATGCAACAATACGGTTGTCATTACAAGTAATATTGCATCCCTATCAAAAGGACAGTGCACACAGGTGGAGGATAAACAGCAGTATATAAAAATAAAATAAGGTCTGCACACTGGCAACATAAGCTTCACTGTTTATTGCTGATTGCTTATTTTAGTACCTAAGCTTTAAAAGTTGATTTACCTATGAGAGTGGATTCTGTGGATTGAATCCACTCTCTTATGTATAATATTACTTTGGTGTGACCGTGCCCTTACTCCTACCTCTAGTCTAGTAAGTTCAGAATACTAGAGTTCTGTTGAACAGGTTGTCCTTTTTCTCAATATTAAATTGGTTGTTTGTTTTTGTTTTCTTCCTAAATGTAAAAATAATAAGAATAAGAATTTTGACAATGGTCTGACTCTGGAAAATGGTCTGTTAATATTGTTTGTGTTCAAAAGGCAGTTTCTTTAATTGATACATTTTGTTTCCCTCTCAAGTGTTATGCTAATTGCATTTATTAAATCATTATAAACACAGCTCTCATTGTTTTTTTGTTGTTGTTTTTTTTAGAGGAGCCCGTCTGCTTTGTTTGTCTTTTTGTAACATTTATTTTTCTTGTTGTTAAGTTTAAGTTACGTTCTGTTACTTTATGTGTGACATACTGTACACTACACCTACGGTGAGTGTGTAGACTCGGAAAACGAAATGCTGACGAGAGGAACGAGCTGTCGGAGAATGCAGTGTTTACTTGTAGCATGGCTAATCCTGGCCACCTGTAATCAAAGACATATAGAGAAAACCATTAACATATATTGGTATATCATTGACACAGACCCTGTTCTTAAAAAGTGCAAAAGCCAACCCAATCTGCGCAATATGCTGGTAAAACAACACCCTGACACTTTCTTTAGTGATATTCTATCTGGCGACTTACATGTGATATTCCATAACAGTGAACTTTCACACATAAATCTAACTGTATGCGGGTTTAATCACCCACATACAGGGAAGAAGTACAGTATCAAAGGCATTATCTCATCTCTACAGCTAATGTGATCTATGTTGAAATGTCTCCTATATTTGGAAGACCTCGAGACGATTCAAAACATGCATTGCTGAGAATCACAGTACTGTTTGCAATAATGTTATCACAAGCCCTGTGGTTGTACATTTTTGTAAAGCTGGACACAAGGTCTCTACGCTAGATAAACAGGTTTTGAACTGATACAGCCTCCACGCAGAGTGGGTGATATTAACAACATGCTTTCAAGACAGGAACTGTTTTGGATGCACACTCTGCAGACTCTAGCTCCAAAAGTTCTGTATGAGGAATATGATTTGAGACCGTTTCTATAATATAATATGAGTCCTTTTGAGTACAATGTCTGTAAGTCTTGGGATTTGTTATGCATATAATACATTATAGATTTGTTGTGACTAATGGCCAATGGGTCACATGTGTGGGATGTCACACTGACACTGCATATAAAAAAAATAATAATAATGTTTGTCTGTCTACACTGTGAAGGTCTGAAGAAGAGCCTGGTTGGCTCGAAACGTTACTGAGTAACCTATACGTTTGGGAGCAGCAAATTGATGTGCAGGTTCTTTTTTCTTATACTTATAACATTTTAGTCCAGCAGCCTAGACGGCTTCGGATGTGCATGTCTTTTGGCTGTCTTTCAGCCTCTGTTTTAACAATTGTTTAACCACACACACACACACACATTTTCACATCCTGGGCTTAGAAGAGTGGTGACATTGGGGCAAAAAACAATAAACAACAGCACACATAATGGCCGTGTTATTGACTCATCATGACATAATTCTGGGCATGTGTCTTAGTAATTTCACCATGTGCCAGGCATGTGCTGTTCTGAAAAGTGTCATCACAAACTGGAATTTGGCACGTGCTAGGCATGTGCCGTTCCAAAATGGCATATGCCGTTCCAAAATGGCATATGCCGCTTCCAAATTGCCATATGCCGTTTCCATAATGGCATATTAGTGGAGGCTCTAGCCCACATTTTACTTCAAGTCATGATGCAAAGGTCCCCTTTGGTATGGAAGTACCTTAGGGCCATTGGAAAGAATTTATCCAAAGAGACAAGTTTCGATCACCCTTCATTTTCTTTTTATAGCCATTTTAAAAATGGCCGCCAACAATAAACCACTATTACACCAGACCCCATATCTTTGCTTCTGTTAGAGCTATAATAATAATATTGGTGTCAAAGTGTACATTTTTGGGGTCTAGGAATTATATTAAATAGGTTTCAAAGCAAAAAACCCAATACTTCACTAATTAACATGACAGCGGGGGGTAAAATATGCAAATTTCATGAAAAATAACACGTTTTAACAGGGTAACCTACCCCCCCACCCCTCCCCCTAAACTTTGATTCACTTTTCCTTTGGTATGGAAGTACCTTAGGGCCATAGGAAAGAATTTATCCAAAGAGACAAGTTAGATCACCCTTCATTTTCTTTTTATAGCCATTTTAAAAATGGCCACCAACAATAAACCACTATTACACCAGACCCCATATCTTTGCTTCTGTTAGAGCTATACTAATAATATTGGTGTCAAAGTGTACATTTATGGGGTCTAGGAATTCAATTAAATATGTTTCAAAGCAAAAAACCCAATACTTCACTAATTAACATGACAGCGGGGGGTATGCATATTTCATGAAAATATAATATGTTTTAACAGGGTAACTTACCCCCCACCCCTCCCCCTAAACTTTGATTTACTTTTCCTTTGGTATGGAAGTACCTTAGGACCATAGGAAAAAACAAATCCAAAGAGACAAGTTAGATCACCCTTCATTTTCTATTTATAGCCATTTTAAAAATGGCCGACGACAATAAACCACTATTACACCAGAACCCATAGCTACAATAATACAGTCTGTCTTGCACTTCCAATGGAGCTCATCACTGCTTGGTGGCATGTGATCAAAGTAGCTTCCTTTGTGAAGGAAGAGGGAGAGTCGAGCATTAGGACACAGTCCTAATGTCATCACCGGAAACGGGAGAGTGTTTTCTGCTGGTGTTTCAGTCCGAGTGTATCAAAGGGTGCGTTCGGAAATGTGCACTGGGTCTGGTTAGGGTTAGGGTTAGTTTTAGGCATAGTTTTACTGAGGTTAGGGTTAGGGTTAGGGTTGGGTTTAGGCATAGTTTTACTGAGGTTAGGGTTAGGATTAGGGTTGGGTTTAGGCCCTCACTACACTGAGCACACACCCGGTTCGCATTTCCGAACGCACCCTTTGATACGCTCGGACTGAAACACCAGCAGAAAACACTCTCCCCCCCGGAAACACCATACAGCTTCTGGAGAGATTTCTGGAGAATGGGTGTGTGGGTGGAGATCATCTCAGTGGTGGGGCTAGGGCCAGAGAGCAGCTGAAGAGGTAAGGTGAGTTCAGGCAAGGACTGCCGCACGGACTGTCTTCTTGCCCTTGCCAAAGGCTGTGTTGCTCCCCATTAACCCTTAAGTTCTGTTCAGATTCACTACACCTTCGTTCTGTTCGGGTCATTTTGACCCGGGGGACATTTGGTTTAAAAAAAACAACACTAATATAAATTGTAACTTAACAAATCATCATGATACATTGACTTTGACTCAATACCAAACAATTCATATGATATATATGGTAAATGTTTGCATTTCTGCTTTGCTATATCACATTAAACACTGAACGAGCTAGGCGTTTTTACTGATTTAGCTGGAATTCATGTAAAAAAAACTACTTTATTTAATACTGGGCAATATTGCTCATGCTTATAGGAAAAAATTTAAATCAGACAGGGGGGCTTCGGAAGGGGGGTGTTAGAAGGGGGGGGGCTGTGTGTCTGTGTTTTGGCACAATACTGTGTATTTCTGTGCATAATTATGTCCTTCCGGGTCAAAATGACCCGAACAGCACTTAAGGTTCAAAAAATATGAGGGGGGTGTAGCATGGGTGTAGTGCAAAAATATTTTTTTTACACGTTCATCTCAGAAGAATCTTTAAGGCCAGTGAGTTTCAGCTGGAAAGAATTTAAACTTCTACCTTTTTTTTTCAAATGAAAATGTAAAACGGGTCAAAATGACCCGAACAGAACTTAAGGGTTAAAGCATGGAATGCTGGAAGTGCCATTGCCTTGGATGGTCCAAGACTGTGAGCAATGGCATGTGCTGGAATATACCTGGTAAGGGAAAAATTATCAAAAATATCATAGACAAATTCGCTTCAGTCTGGGAGAACACCAGATCCCATCAGTCATTGAGAAGCCGGTGATGAGCCTTGGAAATGTCTTCAACCGCACTCTGAATGACAGAGATTCCATCAAGGCAACCAGTGCTGACCTGGAGGGGGCTCCCTGGAAGATTCAAGGCCTGTGTTTACCAGCATGAAATGCACCCAAAAATCCTCTGGCCTCTACTCATCTATGATCTGATGGCTGAATGAAGATGGCTGTGGCCGCAGCCTAAGCAAAATCAGGCTGTACAGGAAGACCAATAAAATCAGGCTCTGTTTCAGCTCAGTCAGGGAGGAGTTTGTGGCACGGGCACAGGAATATCTGCAGTACACATCCTGAGCACCCAGGTACCGTACATATCCTGAACATATCCTGAGCAGCTGCTCCAAGGCGCTGGGTGAGGCCTGAGGGACGGTTTCTATTGAGGAACGACCAGGTCCTGAAATCCATCGCTTAAGCAATCAGCAAGGGCATCAAGGGCATCCAATACTCCCAAGCCACAGCTAAGGCCATTCACTGTGTCAAGGAAGGGAAAAGGTCAGAGAAAACAACAAAGAACTGCTCTGCTGGTTTGCTCTCCACAGCCCGAGACTGAGTGATGACAGTTGACCTGGAGAGGCAGCTGAAACATCCACCACACATCTCCCTGTCCAGATTGAGACCTGACATCTAGTCTGGAATTTGCCCGTCACTCCCTAAGCACAGCTATGCCACTGTGCATAACAGTTGCCAACAAAGAAGAGCCATAGGCAACATTGGGGATGCAGCAGAAAAAGCCTCCAGATTAAGAGGGGAGAGCAGTGGGGACAGAAGCATGCCACTTGGATACATAACGAGGTCTGATCAGCTTCAGTCGGGTCACCTGAGGAGGCTGACTCTTGCAGGACCCAAAACACTCAGTGACTCCAGGAAACAACACTGATGATGTGTCCAAGTTTGCATCAGTAAATTAATTGTTTACTGTTAATGAAATGTGATTAATTATTTCACCTCCATTTTGAAGGTAATGAGAAAACTATTGTTTTTGTTGTTGTCTTGAAACCAATTTAATGGGATTATTTTACCCCAGAAATGATAGAGAAGCAAAGATATAGGCTGTGTTGTATTGCTGTAAGTGTAAATGATGGCTGCCATTTAAAAAAAAACGTGTATATTTCAGAAATGAAGGGTGATCTAATCTCTTTGGATAATTTCTTTCCTATTACCCTAAGGTAGCCTACTTCATTGCCAAAGGGGGAGAAAAAGGAACATTACCCTGTTAAAACCCATTTTTCTTTGCATATTTTACTCCTGTTGAAACATTGTTTTTTTCATTGAAACCTGTTTAGTTGAATTCCTAGACCCCAAAAATGTACACTTTGACACCAATATTATTATTATAGCTATAACAGAAGCAAAGTTAGGGTCTGGTGTAATAGTGGTTTATTGTTGGCGGCCATACTATAGATAGAAAATGAAGGGTGATCTAAATTGTCTCTTTGGATAAATTGTTTCCTATGGCCACAAGGTACTTCCATACCAAAGGAAAATTTAATCAAAGTTTAGGGGGAGGGGTGGGGGGTAAGTTACCCTGTTAAAACGTATTCTTTTTCATGAAATTTGCATATATTACCCCCCGCTGTCATGTTAATTAGTGAAGTATTGGGTTTTTTGCATTGAAACCTGTTTAGTTGAATTCCTAGACCCCAAAAATGTACACTTTGACACCAATATTATTATTATAGTTCTAACAGAAGCAAAGTTGGGGTCTGGTATAATAGTGGTTTATTGTAAGCGGCCATTTTTAAAATGGCTATAGATAGAAAATGAAGGGTGATCTAAATTGTCTCTTTGGATAAATTGTTTCCTATGGCCACAAGGTACTTCCATACCAAAGGAAAATTGAATCAAAGTTTAGGGGGAGGGGTGGGGGGGTAAGTTACCCTGTTAAAACGTGTTATTTTTCATGAAATTTGCATATTTTACCCCCCGCTGTCATGTTAATTAGTGAAGTATTGTTTTTTTTGCATTGAATCCTGTTTAGTTGAATGCCTAGACCCCAAAAATGTACACTTTGACACCAATATTATTATTATAGCTCTAACAGAAGCAAAGTTGGGGTCTGGTGTAATAGTGGTTTATTGTCGGCGGCCATTTTTAAAATGGCTATAGATAGAAAATGAAGAGTGATCTAAATTGTCTCTTTGGATAAATTGTTTCCTATGGCCCTAAGGTACTTCCATACCAAAGGAAAAGTGAATCAAAGTTTAGGGGGAGGGGTGAGGGGGTAAGTTACCCTGTTAAAACGTGTTATTTTTCATGAAATTTGCATATTTTACCCCCCGCTGTCATGTTAATTAGTGAAGTATTGGGTTTTTTGCATTGACACCTGTTTAGTTGAGTTCCTAGACCCCAAAAATGTACACTTTGACACCAATATTATTATTATAGCTCTAACAGAAGCAAAGTTGGGGTCTGGTGTAATAGTGGTTTATTGTCGGCGGCCATTTTTAAAATGGCTATAGATAGAAAATGAAGAGTGATCTAAATTGTCTCTTTGGATAAATTGTTTCCTATGGCCCTAAGGTACTTCCATACCAAAGGAAAAGTGAATCAAAGTTTAGGGGGAGGGGTGAGGGGGTAAGTTACCCTGTTAAAACGTGTTATTTTTCATGAAATTTGCATATTTTACCCCCCGCTGTCATGTTAATTAGTGAAGTATTGTTTTTTTTGCATTAACACCTGTTTAGTTGAGTTCCTAGACCTCAAAAATGTACACTTTGACACCAATATTATTATTATAGCTCTAACAGAAGCAAAGATATGGGGTCTGGTGTATTGGGGATTATTGTCGGCGGCCATTTTTAAAATGGCTATAAATAGAGAATGAAGGGTGATCTAACTTGTCTCTTTGGATAAATTCTTTCCTATGGCCCTAAGGTACTTCCATACCAAAGGGGACCTTTGCATCATGACTTGAAGTTAACAGCTTATTTTTCTGGGCTAGAGCCTCCACTATATATACCACTTTGGGAAACGGCACATGGCCTGTCATATGCCAAATGCCACTTTTCCAGCTCGCCCTTACTGCAGATTTATGTGACAGGGACGGGATTAGGAGCAATAGGTAAAATAAATTGAAATTAAAATGTTTTTTAAAATAGCAGATCTACCATCTAATTGAGTTAAAAAAAACAAATCAAAATGACTTTAAATCATAACATAGTCATAATGACAATGTTTTTAATAAAGTTATTCTTAATAGCAAAACTTATGCATGTAAACAAAAGTGGAGAGTCTGGTGAGCCAAGCACTTTGTGCTCGTCGTCCCACCAGGTTCCCATAAACTACCAAAACAAATCAAAGAAGCTAAACCAACCAGAAAAGAAAAACGTCAAAACAATACTCAGTCATATTTGAACTGGAAACAAAAACTAAGGCATGGGCTCATGCCACTGATGACTCCTCCGCGTCATCAGTGCCCACACCCTAGGTGGGGTTGGCAAAAGGGCCTTTCTGTGTGGAGTTTGCATGTTCTCCCCGTGTCTCCTAGGGTAGATACCCTCACAAAAACATGCAGTAATCCTGGTCTCTATAAAGCCTCCCCCTGGCCAGCCGGGGCGCCTGATGGAGGGGAATGGAACTGGTTGGAATAACGTGTTCCTTCCACGCGCTACGTCCAACCGGGGAAGCTCCCCCTGTCAGGTGATAAGAAGCGGCCTGCTCACTCCTCATGCATTGAAGGAAGCATGGGCTCAGTTCGGGGCCCTCCCCAGGTTGGCAGAGGGAGAGTAGAGCCCAGGATCACAGCTTAGGCAATTGGCACCGGGTGAAAAAATGGGTTACAAAAATCGTGGGATAAAAAATTAAAAAAAAAAAAAAAAAAAACTAAGGCATGGGGTATTCAACACTACTGAGATTTGTGGATAATTAGGTCAGAAGGAGACCTCTGAATGTCATTGTGCGCCCAGCGCGCCTCACTCCAGCGTTCCATGTATTCCTTTCATTGTCAGCGCCACTCGCTCTCTACAAAACGAAGTGACATAGCAGGTGGCATAGCGGGAGGTTTTAGCATCCGAATTACTTACTGTAAATTATTTTTTCTTATGAAGCAAAGTTTATGTAGTGCCCATGAGGTCAAAACGAAACCGAACTATAACAGCTTTGCAATATAGCACATTGTGGAACGTTATCAAACTCTCACACTGGACAAAGTGGTTTTGAAGGGAATGAAGCTTTCTAGGACAGCAGCCTTTTGTTTTTCTTTGATTTCTTTTCCCACTTTTACCCCCCCCTGCTTTCTTTTGCTTTTCCCCACCTGGCCACTTTATTACTGCTTGCAGCTATATTTAAATAATTGTTATTTTTATAAACATTGCCTGAGATCAATACAGCATGGAATGGTGGACAAAACAAAATCTTAGCTCTGAGAGGCTAAATCTCATCAAATGGTGGTCCGTGGCTCAAATGCAGAATAAATAATGGACCTTGTGTGAGGGTGAGATAGAGATGCCTTGCCTGATGTGTGTGCGGGGGGGTGTTTAATAAAACGTGAGAATGACACAACTGTCCTTTTTTTATGATCCCATTTATTTTATTACAGTTTTTTATAGGTGTTTCTGCAGGCTTTGTATAACATAGTGGTTCAAAGTATGTACATCAGTGCAGGTGGTTACACATTCTCTGAGTTACACGCTCCTAAAAAAAATTGTTTTACTCTAACTACGGTACATTTAAAAGCAAGTACCTTTGAACTCTTACTCTAGTAACATTTTGACTGAGCTACTTTTACTTCAACCAATCACGTGTTAATTGTCCACGGTGTTCACCTGTGTTCTGTTAAAGGGGGCGGGACACCGGCCGAAATTTAACATTATGATACAGTAGGTCAAGTGGTCGTCTTCAAACGGTCTGAAAAGGAGGCGGGGCCGTATCAGTTATTAGTGAATGTATACTTCGTCCGTCGTGCGGTGCCGCGCACAACGTGATGTGTTGTTAGCTGGTAGCGCCGCACCGCACGGCTATTTTCAAGAGCTATTGTGTACACACACACACACACACACACACAAACACACACACACACACACACACACACACACACACACACACACACACACACACACACAGGCTACCACAGACTTCAGTCCTCCGGAGCTCCGGTGAAGCACTGGAGCACTTTTTAGCAGAGATGGCTGCTAAAAAGTGGTCCGGAGCTCCGGTGAAGCACTGGAGCACTTTTTAGCAGAGATGGCTGCTAAAAAGTGGTCTGTGCTGCGGAGAACGTTGGACCCTCGTTCTAATCTCTGACACCTTTTTGTTAGAAGACTTGTACTTTGTACACGGTTAGGGGGGATTCTATAGCAGATTATATCAAATTTTTCCCCTAGAACTGCTTGTTTTAAAATTTGTTTTATGAATTGTCGCATTTTCTCCTCGCACAGTTCTGTTGGGGTTGTTTCACTAGATAATACTCAGCGCTCAACTCCGCCCCCTCCCGTGATATTACCCAATCAAATTAATTTAATTCAGTTACTGTACAGAAAGTACTACTTTCAGTACAGTAACTACAATAAATTAATTTGATTGGGTAATTTAATATGGGGGTACATGACATCATTAAAAAATTGACTAATTTGATAGCCATAATTAGCTGTTTTGGCCGTGTCACGCCCACTTTAAGAGGGTCTATCTATACTCCAGTGTGTTTGCCCGGCCCTGACACAGTGTGAGCCAAACGGTTGCAGTGTAGTGAAGCTGTGTGTTATTATGAGGGAGGGTTACCGACCAATGGCCTGTATAGGTTTCTAGATATTAGGGCAAGGATGACAGATACCAGATGAAGTTAGGCTTGGTCCAATCTGCCTAATAAAGGTGGTTGAGCAACCCAGCCCATGTGAACACAAAAGACAGTTTCCCCATTTAATTTGACAATGAACCAAAAACTAACCAACATGACAATTCACTATGATCAATCAAAATAACCAACTAAAACGTCCAGATACATACAGGGAAAATGTCTACAACTTAAATTGTAATACTTCTGTAATGTGGTCTTCCGTTAATTCACATCTCGACCGCAGACCCAACATTAACTTAACTTGAAAAGCTAGGATTCTACTCCAGGCTGTAGAAAGAAAATCTATAATAAGACAAACACATGGCAGCAAGTCAATGTATTTATATAGCCTCGCAACAGCCAGACTCTGGGAGTTCTCCATAGACAACGCATTACGCGATGACGTAGTTACTCACTTTGAGGTGCCGTTAATTTCAGATAAAACTTCGCTTAATGCAGCTTTTATTTGCGATTTGTGAACTCGCGTCGGACATGGGGTCCGCCATCTTTGTTTACAAAATGCGAGAGTAGCAGCCGCTCGACCAATCAGGAGCGATGTGAGGCGGGTTCACTCGAAATGCAGCCTTTTGATTGGAAATTGAGAACCAAAGTCTAATAAAGAGACTCGATGGGAGGGACACCAGACCGAGAAAGGAAGCACATTGGTGATGACGTAGCTCGGGATGGCTTGCGAGGCTAGTATTTATATACCTATAGACATGGTCAAGACAATCTGCAAGACAATAATTGTACACAAGATGTAGCCGCCATCAGATCTTTTTTTGAAAAGTGAAAAGGTTGAATATGTTCCTAATGTTCTTGTTTTGGTCCATTTCATGTTTCTATGTTTCTTTGTTTTCCTGTGTACTGAGGTGATTTCTGTGTTTTACTACCCCAGGTCACACAGACTTCTGGCGTGCACCAAAGTAGGCTATATATCAGCTGAAACAAACATCACCCTTTGATCAAATCCCAACACTCTGAAATAATGACATAATAGATGTATTCAAAAGTTTTATTCCACTTGCCTTTTTTTAAAGAAAACTTGAATTTATTAACAGAAAAATAGCTAACAACATTGTTCAGTCAAATTGGAATTCCTTTTTGCAGTAAGGGCGAGCTGGAAAAGTGGCATTTGGCATATGCCCAGGCATGTGCCGTTTCCCAAGTGGTATATGCCATTATGGAAACGTCATATGCCAATTTGGAAGCGGCGTATGCCAAATGCCACTTTTTGGAAGGGCACGTGCCAAATTGCAGTTTTTAATGCCACTTTTCAGAATTACATATGCCGTTTTGGGAACGTCATATGCCAAATGCTACTTTTCGGAACGGCATGTGCTGTTTTGGAAATGGCATAGGCCTATGCCATTTCGGAACTGCTTATAAGATAAAGTAATGTTAGTGGTTGAATTAGGGAGCCAATATTTCCACAGAAAGCTTTTTTTGTGTGTCTGTTCGTCATGCATTTCTATGGTAAAGACGGGGAAATCTCGCTATTTTGACGAGTCATTCTTTCGACTATGAGTGTCGGCAGGTTAGCTACTCACCCGCGTCATGGTTACTGAGGTTAAGATTAGGGTTTGGGTTAGGTTTAGGCATAGAGGTTAGCTACTCCGTACTCACCCGCGTTGGCAGGTTAGCATTTCACCAGGTTAACATTCACCCGTGTCGAAAGAATGAACCGTCAAACAGATGCTATGTTGCAATATCGACACGCTTCCGTAAAGACACACCCGAGCATTCCGAGTGCATCTCTCCATTCCGACATGTCTCCTTTCCGACATGTCTGCATTCCGACACTAACCCTATTTCTTAACCCTAACCTTAACCTCTATGGAAGTGTTGCCACTCTGACAATAAGGAGTCACTGTTGGAGTGGCGACATGTCGGAATGGAGAGCGCCCCCCGAGCACTCCTCCTCCTTCAACACTTTTGGCTTCCCAGCACTTTTTGGGCAACCTGGGCTCTTAAAAGTTAAAATAGTTACACTTTTGGAGAGGAGTGTTGCCCCTCAATGTCACATTTAATCCTCCCGGTTGTGTCTGACAACTCTGGTATTTACGACCGGACATCTGGCATCTTTACCACAATGAGTCTCATGTTTATGCTATTTATGCTAATAACACCAGACTAGAAAATACAATTTCTAAGAAATTGTAAGTAAGCCTGCAGCTCGCTAAGTGTATGCTACCTGTAGTGTTTGGTGTTAGCATTAGCATTAGAATTTTTAACATTACATTTTTAAATGCAGGAGCTGCTTCTTTTTTCCAATGAGTCAAAATGAACTTCTTTGCTGTAATCAACGTTTTTTTTGTATGTTTTTTTCAATTATCATTTATTACTGTACAACAACAACATCAGCTATGATAAACAATGAAAACATCTTGTACAAGTTAAGACCATCACCAGGAGAGATAATAAACAATGAGTGACCAACATCAAAATGTATGTTTTAAACAAGATAGAAATAAAACCATAAACAGGAAAAGTAACCAGCCATTCGAGCAATGACCTTCAAAAAATGTCGAAGCGCTCAGGATGACATTAGATTGACACTGGATGAAAAAGGGGTTACAAAATCGTGGGATGAAAAAATGGCGATGAAAACAAAAAAACAAATACCAATTTGGTCGGTCATGTGTAGGGATGGGTACCTTTCACCTTTGATACGTTCCGTACGGTGTAAGTAAGATAATACAGCGCTCTGCGTCTGTACCTAATCATGCCTAATCTCGTTCAGTCTGTTTTGTCTTCAAGGGTTCTTGATCTGCTGGTTCCTTCTCTCTGCTGGTTCCTTCGCTCCTGGTTTTCAGTCTGTTTTGTCTTCAAGGGTTCTTGATCTGCTGGTTCCTTCTCTCTGTCCATAGGAACCCCCGGCTCCTGGTTACTTGCGCCCATAAGAAATGCGAGGCGCAAATGCTGCGTTCAGTTGAAGGTTTTTTGTCTGTGGCACACATAGGAACACTTAAATATAATGTATATAATACTTAAATATTATATATATATATATATATATATATATATATAATATTTAATATATATAAACCACGCCCCAGATAGATATATATATATATATATATATATATATATAATATATATATATATATATATATATATATATATATATGGTAGGGGAATTCCATACTACTAGTATAGAATCCAAGATTAAGACTGGATATATATCCATATATACCCGAAGAGACATATACCTGGAGACTACCTCCAGGTGTATATATATATATATATATATATATATATATATATATATATATATATATATGATGTATGTATATATATAGTCTGGAATCCCCCCGCCCATCATATATATATATATATATATATATATATATTAAAAAAATCATTATTTATTTATTATCTTTTATATTTTTTTACCTGTCTCTTTTTTGACCTCCATCTCTCTCTATCTCTGTCTTTACCTCTCTTTCTCTTATTCTTTTTTTTTAAAGCACCTATGTTAAAGGATTTACAAGAAAACTTACAGAAAAGATGACTTGATAAAAGGCGCAAGTTTGCTCCTCGTTAGAGGTGCAGTCTTTAAGTTTGTTTTGTTTTCCATTTCCCAATTGTTTCCACCTTACCATGTACGTAGGGGACTGCCCATAAGTCAGAAATCTCATTAGTCCTACATCTCATTAGTCCTAATTTAGTTAGGGTTAGGTTTTAGGGTTAGGTTTAGGCATAGTTTTACTGAGGTTAGGGTTAGGGTTTGGGTTAGGTTTAGACATACTTTTACTGAGGTTAGTTTTGGTTTAGGCATAATATTTGAGGTTAACATCACCAGATTCTGACTAATGGGATGTAGGAACAATGAGATGTCGGTCCAATGCCATGGCACCGTACTACTAGACTAGTCTCATGGTGCGAGATGACACACCACTTTTGTAAATTACAAGACAAATAAATGCCAGCACTCCGAGCATTCTTCAGCGTGATATAAAAGTGTAAATTGCCTGCATGGTTTCCAGGCCTTTTGGGGGCGATGACAATCACATCTCATAATCACGGAGAAGTACAATAAAACAAGACTGGTGGGTTGGCTGTACCTGCAACTCTGTAATGGCTCTCTCTGGTTGGCTGGCCGGCTCCGGGGGAGGAGGGGCATAATTCCTGCCCGAGGGCCCCGACTCGTGCCTGGGTTCTGGGGTCAACGGCCTGGGGACCTCGTCGTCCAGGCCGCCCTTCGCCACCGAGTCAGATCCCGCCGCGGGGGAGGAGGGGTCTGGATGACGTCCGGCTCGGGGGTCTCGGGGACATCGTTGCCGGCGGGCGCGGCAGGCTGGAGGAACTCGGGGTCTCCGTGCGTCACGGGGTAATCGTCTTCCTCTGGGAGGACACAGAATAATGTCTTGGTCAAAGACACGTCTCTTGATTCTTGGAGGAGGAATTATCATTTATTCATATTAACCGATTTTGTGCCATAATTTCTTTGGGCAGAAGGGGGCACTGGTGCCATGATTTTCGCCCATAAGCGGCCACTCTCTTATTTTGAAGGACCGGAAGTAATCAAGCTCACCGATCCCAACTTTTTTTTACCGGAACTACCGCTGAGCTAGTTCCGATGATATGATGTGATGTTCACCCACATAGCAGCTAAATCTGGATGAAAATAAACATGTGTATGGATCGAATATGGTTCTTAACATGAGACTGATCTAACACATACGTGTTGTTTCCCTATTTTTTGGCAAAAAGAATGACGTGACTTTATAAACACACACTGGCTTCCGGAAGTCCCGTTCCTGCGATGTGGCTGGTAAACAAGGAAATGTCTCTTCCTGGTGGCGGAGAAGTGTACTTTTTTCTTTAAATAATGCTATGATTGTCATGTTGTTGTGACCGTTTTAGAAAAGCAATAAGCCACGCGAGGCTTGTGGTTACCGGGGTATTATACACCGGCTGAGAGGCGTTGGGAAACACGAGGCGTTAGCTGAGTGTTTCCGAACCTCTCAGCCTCATGCTCACAATGTTTGCCTCTTGCTTACTTAATATTTGACAGTTTGGCCAGTCCTGTCGAATATTCGACTATTCGAATACTTTGAGGTTGAATAATTCGAATACTAAAAAATCACTATTTGTGAATGCCCTAAAACAAACTGCATTATAGAACGAATACAAAGACATTAGTGTGGTCCTTCAAATTGGGGACATATCATTAGTTTTCATAGCAGTAAACTATCACTGTTCCAGCTCCTATATTGAACTGAACACCACATAGTTGCATAGGCAGAGATCTCTTATGGTCTACTACACCAGATTAAAGGTGTAATAGAGTGTGTGTAACAGATCTCTCCGTCTCTCCAGAACTTTAGTCAACAGAACAAACACTGTAGGCTATAGCGCAATAATTAGACCCTCCAGAAAAACACGGGCAAAAATGATTATGCAGGCTAGAATCCTTGATTTCGCAATGAAATATGTGGGGGTTTAAAAGAAAATGCTAACCCCACATAATCTGCGCCATTTGGCTGGCTGGAGGGTCTAAATAATTTTGTTTTAGCTTTAAAAGAAATTACAGCACCTTTAATCAACAAATAGTAACTGTTGTTTTTCACACGCAATCGCCGTTTCCTCCAATATAATAATAAGGGTAATAATAGTAATAATAATAACAATAATAATAGCCAAATAATGAAAACATATGTATGACTATTATGCTATACTAGGGTATGATGTTTAATAACGATGATCAGTTACTAAATATGTGAATGAAAGAGATAAGGTTAGGGTTAGTGAGCCATATTCCTATTACATCTTAAAAAGGTGAACGTTTTTATACGTTTAAGCTTAGATTAGACATTTATTAGACATTATTTCAACGGCTATATAGACAGTCTATGTCTAATCAATGTCTAATCTAAACTAATCTAAGCCCTAAAAGACCAAAAAATGCTCAGTGGGCTACTCTTCGTCGTAGGTATTACCTAAAACACATAATGATATCATAAATATCTGTTATCATTTGTGTATTTAAAGTTTGAAACCAAAGAATATGAATTGTTTTCCTTCGAATTTGTCCTTTTAGTCTTTTAATAATGTAACTTGACCTCGCACAAATTGCAGGCAATGATCATCATTCATCCTGTTCAAATTAAGTGACGAGACAGGCTTTTCTCATTCTTTAGCGATTGGACGAATGGACGTGTCATTGAAAGCCGTAAGTGACCAAACTATAGTTTATCATGTTGAAATATCATCTTAAATATACTTTTTCCTAAATACCAAAGCCCATGGACTTGGTTTGACAGAGACAGCACGCGGAAGTCGTCCCTCCCTCGGCCTCGAGGCTCCATTTTGTTCGTGAAATGGGGGTCCGCAGCGCCAGTTTAAAACTCTATTATTAAAAAATGCAATCCATTATCCATTGTGTCGCTCACGATCGTCATGTATCCACCTCAACGTGGTGTTGAGCAGTTGAGCCCATTTGCCACAAACGTCTAGACAAACGTTCAGATTTAAAAAATAAAGTGCCTACTGATGGCTCACAGACTTCACAATATTGTACACTCAATCAGAATTACCCGTATCTTCCCTATTGTTTAATAAAAAGCATTTTAATCCAATCGTCTGACATTTTCTCTGATTTTTCTCAATATTCTTTACAAATATACAAAGGTAAAGGGTTTGATTCCTCATCCTTGTCATAGATATAGGTGTTCTTTATTCTTCCCTGCTAAATATCTATTAAGCTGAGAAGGAGTTTTCCCTGTTGGCATAATTTAAGGTCTTTAATAATAGCACCTTGACCTCCAAAATGTACCTTTGAAAACAAAATGACAGCATTATGAAGCTTATTTCTTTCGTGTATAGTATACAGCCATTTCCCACATGTCTATTTAAACATATGACAGGAGTGTTTTCATTCCATCTGCACTTGTAAAGAAGGTATTTTATCCATAAGTCTACAAAGAATGTTTTCTATTGCAATAAACATGACTGATAAAAAGGCTGTGGCTGCACTATTAGTGTAGTGGTTAGAGCATATACCTTTCACGCTGATTGTTGGGGGTTCAAACCCTGCCCGGGGTCGATATCTGCAAGGGTAGCCATCACAAAAACACACCCTAGTGGCCATGGTGACTATTTTGATATCTGCCATTACCAAATAATGTATTTTGCATCATAACTCCTGAACCAAGCAGGATAGCCTATTACAGAATATGTGATGTCTACACCTATGTTTTGATGGCCAAGGATTAAAATGATATAAACTGTCCAGGTGAATAGTTAATGGTCAATTCAGTGATGTGAGAAGCCGTTTGTTGTCTCCGCCAGGCCGACAACAAATGGCCACAAATCATGAACGCAGCCTGCAATGTGTGTGAAATCTTGCATGCACATTCCCACTAGGTCAAGGAACAAATGTCACCCTTTTCACATTGGCCTGTTATAGCGCCACCAGCAGGTCAACTTTTGCTAAACACATTTGTAGAACAAAATGACTCAAATCACGAATTCAGCGTCCGATTGCTGTGAAAGGCCCAATAACACATGGCACCCTTTTCACATAGGCCTATTATAGCGCCACCAGGAGGATACAATAACCTACCTGACCTGGGGGAGACTTAGCACTCGAATTAGCACTGCTTCTAGTTTTTCTTTGATTTATTTTCCCACCTTTCCTGATTTTTTCTTTAGCTTTTCCTGTTGGCCACTTTATCGCTGCTTGCAGCTATATTTAATCTTTTGTATTTATTACATGGCATCACAATTTAAATAGTCTGCCTTGCGAGGCCATTGAGGGCAGGCGACAGCATCTGATAGGAAGCTTGGGCGCATAAGAGGGTCTGTCTGTCCAACTTATAACAATAAAGGAACTTTGAATACATGTATGTATATATAAAGGGAACGTTTGTAACTAAAAATTTGCTTCTGTGGGTCACTGGAATATTTTGAGATGGGGGTCCGTGGCCAAATACATATAATTGTGGGGGTCCTTGATGTAAAATGTTAAATGTTTGAGCACCACTGACATAGAAACATAGGTTTTCCTGAAACCTCTTGGGATTTAGGAAACATTAAATGTTTCCTAAATCCCAAGAGGTTTCCCAAGAGGTTTATAGAAAAAAATAGCATCAACAATAGCAGACATACAAGCTTACGCCGTGCTTGTATGTCTGCTATTATTTAATACGGTAGTTAAAGCATAAAATAATTCAAGTGGTTCCAGGTCTTAATGGGTTAACTGCAGTGGGTGATACCAATACAGTTAAACAACAAGTTACTGCCCTGTTCACACTCTCACCCCAAATAAGATGTGTTGCCTTTATTCACATTGGAATCCTCCCTATATTTTCATGAATTGGATTCTCCCAATCAATCACACCTGTCCTCACTCCCTCCTCATTAGTGGCCCTGCTATAAATACCACCTGTCTGGCTACAGTTCCTGTTTGGCAGCCCAGCAGTAACATCATGTCCTGAAAGCCCTTTGTCCTGACCTGAAGTCTCAATGGGCCTTGGTTATGCGTCACTGAATAAAGACCATAACCGTGAAGAAGCCTCACCACCTCCTTGCCCGATGCTCAAAACTGCTATCCCTTGGCAATTGAAAATAAACGGCATAAACAGAACTCTGTTGTCCCTCATTGTTGCCGATGTGGCCAGGGTGACATTCAATAACCCTCTGAACCAAAGTAGAAACAACCACTTATCTGAGCTTGTAGATCGGCTATTTTTGCTACTTTTGTGTTTGAGTGCGCAATGTGGCCCTTTAGACTGGGTGTGAAAATATAGTGGCTCTCTCCATCAGAGTTGCTCAACAACCACCCATTTTCAATGTCACGGTGTACTTTGCAATACAACCCCCCCCCCCCCCCCCCCCCGCCCAAAAAAATATATATATATATCCTCCAGTTCTAGTCAACACAGAAATTGGTGGTTCTCCCCTTTAACCTTGTTCAGACTGCATAAAACCAACCTGACTCAATCAGATTGTGGCTATATGTTTCAGATTTGAGATGAATCATATTTAACTTTAGGCCTAAAACTCTTCAAAATCCTCCTGCAGGGATGGCTGATGATTAAGCAGTCACACATGTGGCTACTAGCTAGTTTGGCACCTGAAAAATTAACCATCACCAAACACAAGCACTGCGAGCTTGTGGATCTGCTATTTTTGAAAATGTGTGCAAACCTTTGAAATATTTTGACCCAATTCTATAAATGCTTTCTAAATCCTTCTAAGAGCAGTATTTCTGACAGGACCCCCAAATCTTTATTTTTATTTTTTTTGTAAAACATTTATTATTATGGGTGTGTGTGTGTGTGTGTGTGTGTGTGTGTGTGTGTGTGTGTGTGTGTGTGTGTGTGTGTGTGTGTGTGTGTGTTGCATGGAGGGGGGGGGGGGGCCTGAACGTGGCCATAACGTGTGTGTGTGTGTGTGTGTGTGTGTGTGTGTGTGTGTGTGTGTGTGTGTGTGTGTGTGTGTGTGTGTGTTATGCAAGGATGGGGAGGGGAGGGGCCCTGAACCTGGCCATCTTGTCAATCCTGGAGCCTACTGTGGGGCTGGGGCTGGAGCAATGGCTGGGGCCTGGGCCACGAGCCCTTGTCCCAGTGCAGCTGCATAACCAAGCAGCACGGGTGGGAAGGGGGGGAGGGGGGGGTGCGATAACGTCTGGGCCTTAATGGACCCGGAGCCCTGGCCCAGTGTGGCCGGTTGGGCCCCGGCGGGATAACCTTCAGGACCATCACAATGCCTAACGGCTGCGGCTGCTGTGCCATCTTCTTCTCAAAACTTTAGGTGACAGTGTTCAAATGTCTGAGATTCTGAGAGAAGTCGGACCCCCAAAATTACATGTATTTGGCCGCAGACCCCCGTAACAGCTTCATTTTGATTACCCTATCCGACAATGAAATAACTATTTACATCAATAAATGGAGAAACATCCCAGGTATAATAGTATTTGGGTTTATTCCAAAATTCACACTAAATATAAAAGAAAGAAATATAGAACCTTCACTAAAATATAAAAGAATATGGATCCGAGAGATGATGAGGTAGGAGTTTGCAGCAGCTTTATTTAGGCAAGGCTTCACAGCATAGTCCAGGAATGGCATAAATCAAGTAGGTAGCTCAGCTGGCGTGACTTTTATTTTGAAGGTCCTCCGCCACGTCCTTTTGGTTGGTTTCATTGACAATGACGGTGAATCAAAGCGAACTATGGAACAAGCCGTCTGTTGCACTTGACTTTGAGTGCAGATGGATAATATAACAACGGAACACGGGGGTCAGTGTTCTGTTTTCTGTTTTTGAAGGGAAATTAAGAAAACACAAATGGCTTTAAAGGAAAACAGAGCGTTTTTCAACTTTGTTCCACCTGATTTCCAATGTTACAGACATTTAGAAAAACGGTCTATGGTCCTGTTTTCTGTTTTTCATTTTACATTGTAAAGTTAAAAATGGAAATTTGGCCTTTTTCGAGTTTTATTTTGAAGAGAAAAACAAATTATACGTTAGTACCCGGACCGACTGGTCTCTTGCTGAACAACATAAACACTGTTTTCTTCACATTGAGCATGAGGCAGGCGTTGCCTAGCCAGGTGTGTACCCTGTCGAGTGCACTAGTTAGACTCTCAGAGATTTGCTCAGTGGTCTTGCCATGGACAGTGATGACGGTGTCAAAAGCCCGTCGGAAGTCCAGAAACACAGCACCTACATATGGGTTTGTATCCAGACTCTTCTTAGTTCTTTCAATGAATACACTATTTGCCGTTTCAGTTGAGTGTTGTGTTCGAAAGCCAAATTGCATTGGGTGGAGTGGTGTCTCCCCCTTATTGAGATATGTAATCATTTGCTTAGCAACGCACTTCTCCGCAATCTTAGATATGCTGGGGAGGATGCTGATGGGTTGTGGGGGTCCTTGATGTAAAATGTCAAACGTTTGAGCACCACTGACATAGAAACATAGGTTTTCCTGAAACCTCTTTGGGATTTAGGAAACATTTATAGAAAAAAATAGCATCAACAATAGCAGACATACAAGCTTACGCCGTGCTTGTATGTCTGCTATTATTTAATACGGTAGTTAAAGCATAAAATAATTCAAGTGGTTCCAGGTCTTAATGGGTTAACTGCAGTGGGTGATACCAATACAGTTAAACAACAAGTTACTGCCCTGTTCACACTCTCACCCCAAATAAGATGTGTTGCCTTTATTCACATTGGAATCCTCCCTATATTTTCATGAATTGGATTCTCCCAATCAATCACACCTGTCCTCACTCCCTCCTCATTAGTGGCCCTTCTATAAATACCGCCTGCCTGGTTCAGTTCCTGTTCGGCAGCCCAGCAGTAACATCATGTCCTGAAAGCCCTTTGTCCTGAAGTTTCAATGGGTCTTGGTTATGCGTCACTGAATAAAGACCATAACCGTGAAGAAGCCTGACCACCTCCTTGCCCGATGCTCAAAAATGCTATCCCTTGGCAACTGAAAATAAACAGCCTGAACAGAACTCTGTTGTCCCACATTGTTGGCCAGGGTGACATTCAATAACCCTCTGAACCAAAGTTGAAACAACCACTTTCCTGAGCTTGTAGATCGGCTATTTTTGCTACTTTTCTGTGTTTTAGAGTGCAATGTGGCCCTTTAGACTGGGTGTGAAAATATAGTGGCTCTCCATCAGAGTGAGCCACTATAGCTTCATATATGTGTTTCTATTCAAAAATGACCACAAAAAGCGTAAAATAATGATAAAATAATAATTTTGGCCATTGTCAGACCGACACTTTGTTTACATTCCAGTCTATAGACTAGGATGTAAGCAAAGTGTCGGCCCTACAATGAAAAAGTTGACTATAGCTCCTTTAACTTAATATAGCATTCTACCAAAACAATACTGATAACAGCCTCAGAGGCACAGACATTTTAACCTAATGGATACACCAGATACATGCAAGTTCCATATTTATGGGTAAAAAATAATACAATATTAACTATGAACAAATACAATATCAACTATGAACAAATTTACCTTTTTTTTCTGATTTCTGACCGTTGCATGATGTGCTGCATAGTATTGTTAATGAATTGAGTACAAAAGACCCCAATGTAAACATGCCATAGTGTTTGCTTGGGTTAAAATCCTAGTAGAACTTGTAGGCCTTTCTGATCTGTACTATCCTGTGCTTTTCCTATGCAAACTGCTAATAAAGTATTCAGTCAATCGATCAATCAGGTATGAATGGGGGTGAAAAAATAAGAAATTATTTCAGTTGTTCATATAGGCCTAATAACTTTATTGAATATGTTAAAGTACCCTACTGATCTTTTCATTTATTTTCACAGTTCATACTAAAAGAAACAAAAAACGGATCCACAAATCCAACCATACATGTCTCCATTAAGAAAAGATAAATATGCTGATGCATCTTTGCTGGGAAAGGAAACACATTAACATGGGATTAACAGAAATAATCTCAAGGTAGTGTGGGGCAAATGACTAAATCCATACTGATGTCTTATCCAGAGGTCCACTCCCACAGCTCCATGTTCTAACTTGTGTATGTTTACATAATACTTTATACTGTAATACTGCATATAGGGCAAACTATTTGCATTAAGTGGTAAATATGTGTTTTAAATAGGCCTATATAATAACAAATAACAAATAATAACACAAAGACTGACAACATGCATACGTTTACTGTGCGACTCACTTCCATTGTTAAAGTGGAACATCACTCCATGCCATGCGTCATGGAGTGTTGTTAGAATTCCATGAGGAAAGAGTATTAGGTGACTACCGAAGGCAGCAAGCTGAATTGCAGGTTCCACCTCCACATAACAATGTGGAGTTATAGTTACGTTAGTTATCTGCCTGGTAAGCAAGCTTATTTCAATCAGTAAATTGTTGCATTTAATGTAGGCTGCGTTTTATTATGTCCTATGGTAATTTAGTTGTATGCTTTATTACAGACGGGAGAGGCCTGCCTAGAACAGCATGTTGTCTGATTCTAGGCAAATATGACACATTACCTCTCTTTTTTTCCTCCACATTCCACTCCGTCATTCCTGGACCATGCAAAAGGCTTTCTTAGGTATTGGTGTGTTCATTCAGAAATTATCTCAAGGCTATTCCATTTTGTCAGGCTATAGGCTACAGTCTCACTTCAGTCTCCCCCTTGCCTGCAGTTGAACCTGAACCCGCTGACCCGTAACCATTTGAACCTGAGCTGTAAAGTTCCCTTGCACAGAAAACGGGTAGGCTGGAGTTTACATGCTTTAATGAAAAACAACCCAACAGAAAACGGCATGCATGTATATAAAACATAAACCAAATAAATATAATATAAACAAGGGCAATTATTCAATTATTTAACAAAAGAGTAATAATAATCAGACGCACAAGGTTTCCATGAAAGGGCATATGGTATTTGGACAGCTGGAAGTACATGTGGGGCAGTCTCAGACCGTCGGTGCGTCCTCCGTCAATGGGACACACATCCCGGTGCGGGTCGCTGACGGGAGACACCGTGATGGTCCGTCCCACCGGCAGGATGGGCAGACCGTTTGAGAAGCATCCGTCAATCCATGTCTGTTCTCGGAACTCTACTGGTCTGAATCCCGCATAGATGGGCACAAAACTACTGGCCAGCAATGCCTCTATGAGCTCATCCCTGGAGTCGAGTAGAAAACTCACTCATTGATTCACTCGTACAACAAAATGTGTTTTACTTGAAAAAACATGCCTCTCAGGTTAGGGTTAGGTTAGGGTTAACCCTCTAAGGCCCACGGTTGTAATATTACAACGTTTGTATTTTATCCAAAAAAAGGTTTAAATCATTTTATTTTAGCTCCCCCTACCACCTAAACACCACCATTGGATTCTATTGTTTAGTATTAATATTGAAAAAACATGCCTCTCAGGTTAGGGTTAGGGTTAGCCCTAACCCCTAACCCCTAAACCGATCGATCGAGATCGATAGATAGATAGATAGATAGATAGATAGATAAACCCTGGTAGTGTCTGCAAACGTTTATTAACTGTAAAAGTCTAAAACATTTGACATTTTTGCAGAGTCGTCACTACTCTATAGCATAGATCACAGACTCAATATTACCACTGACTACACATGAATATACTGTACATAGCACACTTACCTGTGTATGCCTCTATGGACATGGCCGCTCCGTCCCCTACAGCCCGTACCGGTACCACTGTAACCGTGTAGGATGTGTCGGGCTGTAGGAGAGTGAGCGTCGCCCGTCCAAGTCGCCCGTCCACCTCCTTCTCAATCTTCAGCAGGGAGACACAAGCAAACACATGCACCATAAACACATTAACATCGTCTCTGCAGCTTGTGCTTTTCCCAGAACCATTATGGACGGGAACACATTTTTGTGTAGTACAGTGCATGTAAAGTTTAGGTATTGTAATTTTTGAAGAAAAAAAAAAATATTTGAAGTTTTTCTGCAAATCTTCTATGAAAGCCAAAGGTGTAAGCTATAATCTTGGAATTTTGTTTCTAGCTGCTACAGAAGCTGAATAATACATTTTTCAGAAAAAAAAAAAAAAAAAAAAACAGGGGGTAAACCTTTCCTCCTCCTCCATACATGGGCTCGGCCTCAATCCTGTAGCGCTGTACGTCGCCCCCTGCCGCGTCCCAAAACACCTTCAGGCTGGTGTATCTGGTTCCGCAGGGGTCGACGTGAAGGTTGGAGACTGCTCCTGGAATGAAGGTAGGATTCATTAACAAACAGATGTCTGTATCACCTTTAAATCATCATCTTCTATGTCAGTGGTGCTCATAGTAGATTCCAGGGACTCTCTGGGTTCCTTTAGGGGGTCTAAATTGACCCTTACGAGTTTCTAACTCAGTGGACAAATGGACAGTGTCACTGTCAGAGTTAATGGGAGCTTGAAAATGTAAAGTTTTGAGAACCATTGTTATGTCTTAAAGGATGTCTTCACCACTTTTCAACCTTATCTTGAATATAATTGGTCCTCACTAATGTTCATGATAAAATAGCAAAAAATAAAATCTGTGTCTCTTCGATATTAATTCACAGATTTGCAAAAATGTTGTGGAAAGGCTGGCCAAATAACAGTAACTGTTCATATCATCTTCCCACTGACAGGGGGTGTGTCAGTGGGAGTGGCCTATGGGGCTAACAGTTCTACTGCCAGATTTATTATTTATTTATTGGGGCTTACCTTTGCGATGTTATAGAAAATGATCTATTCATTATTTCTTATTTCTATTAATTTCTTTTCCATTGGCAGTGTTGGGCAATATTACTTGGGAGAGTAATAGTTACTTATTACTTATTACACCTTGGAAAAAGTAATAATATTATATTACTTATTACTTGGAATCAAGAGTAATATCTAATATATTAAGTTATATTACTTATTTTTTACCCGCAAAAGAAAATAGATGTAGGCCTACAACATAATCTGTTTAGCCAGCTCCTTTTAGAACTGAATCAAATTTATTGGAACAATAAGAGTCTCTGGGATGCAATTAAAAATATATATAATTAATGACAGGCTTAATTAATCGCAAATAATCACATTTTAATCACACATCAATATTTGACCTGGGAACAGTGATAAACCTTTTTAATGGATTTTGGTATACAAGCGAATCAATTAATAATTAATATATACTAGAAGCTGGGCCGCCCTTCGGGCGGCCCAGCGTCTAGTCGGCGACCTGGCCAACTCGGAACAATGTAAATAGGGAATGAATGCCCCGCCCTTTAATGCAAACCCCATTATACCTGTTTTCATAGGACCCGTTTTGACCATTTGTCTGCCTGTGTCCATTTTTGCCCATATATGGAGATATCTGTATCTGTCTGTCGGTGTCCATTTTATGTCCATATATGGAGATCACTGCAGTTATAGTTCTGGGTCCATTTTATGCCCATATATGCCCATATATGGAGATATCTGTCT
Organism: Nannobrachium achirus; assembly: GCF_963921795.1. NCBI lineage: Eukaryota > Metazoa > Chordata > Actinopteri > Myctophiformes > Myctophidae > Nannobrachium > Nannobrachium achirus. The sequence goes on along the minus strand of NC_137831.1, from coordinate 48,135,541 downwards.
ATCTGCATCCATTTTATGCCCATATATGGAGATCTCTGTATCTGTCTGTCTGTGTCCCTTTTATGCCCGTATATGGAGATCTTTGTGATTCTGCATCCATTGTATGCCCATATATGCCATATATGGAGATATCTGTTTATCTGCGTCCATTTTATGCCCATATATGAGATTTGTCGCTTTTTCAAACAATCGTGGGTCGGGTCGGGTTGAGGCCGAGCACTGCACTACCTGCTGCGGTGGGGAACGCACGTGCCGAATTTGAAATAGGGAATGAATGCCCCACCCTTTAATGCAAACCCCATGAATGCCCCACCCTTTAATGCAAACCCCAATATACCTGTTGTCATAGGACCCGTTTTGACCATCTGTTTGTCTTTGTCCACTTATGCCCATATATGAAGATCTCTGCACACACAGTACCGGTTGCGGAAAACTCTGATGTCAGACTTTATGCCCATATCTGGAGAACGCGCGTGCCGGTGGGAAGAAGGGTTCTCGAGATACGCGGATTACATACATACATACACATTCACAGAGATTTTGTGTTGACTCATGTGGCGTACGTGATGTCAGAGCCTTTTATGAAGTGATGTCACAATGACTCAGCGCTTGCGCCGATTTCCTCCGGAACAGCATCCATTGTATGCCCATATATGCCATATATGGAGATATCTGTTTATCTGCGTCCATTTTATGCCCATATATGAGATTTCTGTCGCTTTTTCAAACAATCGTGGGTCGGGTCGGGTTGAGGCCGAGCACTGCACTACCTGCTGCGGTGGGGAACGCACGTGCCGAATTTGAAATAGGGAATGAATGCCCCACCCTTTAATGCAAACCCCATGAATGCCCCACCCTTTAATGCAAACCCCAATATACCTGTTGTCATAGGACCCGTTTTGACCATCTGTTTGTCTTTGTCCACTTATGCCCATATATGAAGATCTCTGCACACACAGTACCGGTTGCGGAAAACTCTGATGTCAGACTTTATGCCCATATCTGGAGAACGCGCGTGCCGGTGGGAAGAAGGGTTCTCGAGATACGCGGATTACATACATACATACTAGGGATGCGAATCTTGACCACTGAGGCGATACGATACGCACCTCGATACACTGCCAGCGATACGATATAATTGCGATACATTGAAATCCTGCTGATACGATACATCACGATCCACCCCTGTTCCCGATACGATGCGATACGATCATACGATTCACGATTCACCACGATTCAAGCCCAAATCCCAAAATGTACAAAACATAGCGACTAAAAATGTATGAAATTTAAATTCAAGGCAATTTATTGTTTCACTGTAGTACTAGGCTCTGTCTAACAACCCAACATATAGTATTCTGGGAGAACACAAAGCTGCTGGCTATTGTAGAATTGTTTGATAACTAATCATATAGAAGGCCTATGTCATTATTAGTAGGCCTATATGTCTTCAACTGGGGGTCAGGGACCCCAATCCAGAGTTATTACAGGGGGCCTGCCAAATATTTGTGTGATACAGTAGGCTATAATGCCTAGCCTACAGCGAGGGTCCCTGCTTGATCTCTGTCTGAGCTAAGGGGTCCTTGACCTGAAAAACAATAAAGTCCCTCCCTGGTTTGTATTATTATATTATATTATATTATATTATATATCCAGGATTATGCAATTTTTATAGCCAAAATGTTTTAAAACAGACCTACAAGCTCACAGCGCGTCGCATCCACAACGCATTGTGAGCTTGTAGGTCTGCTATTTTAGGTGCGACACCCTTGTACTGCGATGTATAAATTAGGCTTCTTTCCCAGAGCAGAACTAGCAGCAGAGAAAGTGAGAGAGTTGCTTGCATCAACACACAGGAAAGTTGTAGAACAGTGACGAATACTTTGTTTTAAACGCAAGCAGTAGTCATACAACACCCAGCAACATTGTTGTTGTTTGTGTGCAGTTAATATAGCGCAGAAGATGATCTCAATCAATTGTCCGTCGGAGATTCGCTAAGAAACGGCTGTTGATTACATATCACTCGATCAGCCTGTGCTACTCTGTGACAACAATCAGCGCAGCTGACTTGGATGTTATAAAGCTAAGTACTGTACTACTAATCTTGCATATTTTTAACCTGTGGGGCTGCTAGTTCGTCTGTGTTGATTCACTCGCATTTCGCTGCACTGTCTGTCTCCCTGGTTGCCTGCATGCAGAGTGCAGATGTTGTCCGTCTGTCCGAGTCGCAGCTCGCGTTAAAGACTGGCTTTTGGGGAGGGGGCTGAACTCTCGGCTGAACGGCTGATGATGGTGCATACATGGCGCCTCGGAAACACAGGATAGAATGAAATACTATATGGAAGAACCGATACAACCGCGATATTTACCGATCCAGACACTCACGGTACGATCCATCACGATTTCGGCCGTCTATACCGGTACACACTGAATGAACCGATTCACTCGTATCGCGGACGTTTGTATCGCGATTACGATCCGTACCGGTATATCTTCGCATCCCTAATACATACACATTCACAGAGATTTTGTGTTGACTCATGTGGCGTACGTGATGTCAGAGCCTTTTATGAAGTGATGTCACAATGACTCAGCGCTTGCGCCGATTTCCTCCGGAACAGCCTGATGTCAACAATCAGCTCCGCATAAGGAGATTCCGAACGTTTTGCGCCGGTTTCGGAAAACCGCGAGTCGGGTCGGGTCGAGGCCTGGCATACATACACATTCACAGAGATTTTGTGTTGACTCATGTGGCGTACGTGATGTCAGAGCCTTTTATGAAGTGATGTCACAATGACTCAGCGCTTGCGCCGATTTCCTCCGGAACAGCATCCATTGTATGCCCATATATGCCATATATGGAGATATCTGTTTATCTGCGTCCATTTTATGCCCATATATGAGATTTCTGTCGCTTTTTCAAACAATCGTGGGTCGGGTCGGGTTGAGGCCGAGCACTGCACTACCTGCTGCGGTGGGGAACGCACGTGCCGAATTTGAAATAGGGAATGAATGCCCCACCCTTTAATGCAAACCCCATGAATGCCCCACCCTTTAATGCAAACCCCAATATACCTGTTGTCATAGGACCCGTTTTGACCATCTGTTTGTCTTTGTCCACTTATGCCCATATATGAAGATCTCTGCACACACAGTACCGGTTGCGGAAAACTCTGATGTCAGACTTTATGCCCATATCTGGAGAACGCGCGTGCCGGTGGGAAGAAGGGTTCTCGAGATACGCGGATTACATACATACATACACATTCACAGAGATTTTGTGTTGACTCATGTGGCGTACGTGATGTCAGAGCCTTTTATGAAGTGATGTCACAATGACTCAGCGCTTGCGCCGATTTCCTCCGGAACAGCCTGATGTCAACAATCAGCTCCGCATAAGGAGATTCCGAACGTTTCGCGCCGGTTTCGGAAAACCGCGAGTCGGGTCGGGTCGAGGCCTGGCACTGCACTCCGCGCGGCGGCGGGGAACGCGCGTGCCGAATCTGAAGCCGGTGGGACGAACGGTTCTCGAGATACGCGGATTACAAACAAACAAACAAACAGACAGAGATTTGTCGCATTTATAGATAGATAAGCTAAGCAACAACACATTGCTTATTTTTATTACATTTAAACACCCAAGTACTTTAGTATTTTGATCCTAGGCTCTGTACTTGGACTGCTCTTTCCCCTCTACACTCTACTCCTCAGAATAAATACATATTAGTGTTTAGTCAGTGGTGATGTAAATAAAAGAAAGGGGTCCTATCAGCTATTAAACAAGGATATATCGAGACCCCTGTTGTAACTCTGAGGACCCTAGGGGTCCCGGACGACATGTTGAAGACCCCTGCCTATATTATCCTTATAATAAATATTTTCTTTTCTGGCTTAAAAGTGTATTTTATAAGTGATGTGGAGGGCTATGGGGGGTTTCCACTAAGGAAAGTAGGCTTTCAACTCCCTAAAACCGTCTCTTTCGGTGAGTAGTGAAACTATGTGTATTTCTTATGTTTATATTTTACAACAGGCGAGAGGCTAGCAGTTAGCACAATGGCTCTCAGTCTAGTGGAGGGCTGGAGGCTAAGCTAACGGCTAAACAGCAACATCGCATTGCGTTGCTTGAGGCTTGATGTGTTGTGGTGATATGCAAAGCATAATTTACGAAGCCGTGCTTTTGTCCACGCTCCCGATTGCTTTTTAAATGTAAATGTCCCAGCCATCCACTTAGCATTTTCGAGCTTGGGGATCCGCTATAGATGCGGTGGACTGGCCGCTTTTGGCCGTTTTGGCCTAGTTTTTTCGGGCTGCGAGGGGGTCCACGGGGGTCCCCAAGGGTGGGGGACCCCTCGGGGACCCCCTGGGAGCCGGCCCCGTCCCTCCAGGTGGCTCTGGGGCCGAGCTGTGTCGCACGCCGTACACTGTGGACGACAGAATGTTGTGCTGTCCAGCCTGCAGCTTTGACAGGCAGCAACGCTCACCCCTCTCACATAAGCTACGTCATAACTGTGCGCAAGCTGCAGCAGATCTACAAGCTACACAGCATCTCTGTTGATATGTGTTATAGTTTGTAGGTCTGCTCTATTTTTGCATGATGCTTCAAGTAACGGGTAACGAGGGCTTTTTTTTTTTGCGGAGTAAAGCGTTACATATTACCAGTTTTGACAGAGTAATACCTTATATTACTCGTTACTGGATAAAGTAATACTATTACAGTAATATATTATTAGTAATTCGTTACTGCCCAACACTGTCCATTGGATGTATTATATTTGTACTTTAGCCAAGCTGGCGGCAGCCTTATGCAAGGAACGAATGTGCATTCACCCTTTGTCAAGTCCCACCCGTTGTCCCACCCCTCTTCACACCCATTGGTTGCTATGTCTTAGTGGGACATTTGGTGGGACACTCCATCCACTACCATTGTAATTTGGTTGCTTCGTATTGTTATTCTGTGTGTTCAATTCTAATTTCAAACTTGGTTTCAGTTAAATGGAACTGCTCAGTGGCAGTATAGTGACTCCAAAAATGATGTTTCAGCAAATTCAACATAAGAAGGCGGAACCAGGGCGGGACAAGGCAGATAGAGCCTTCTGGTTGGTCAGTCAGGGACCAACCAGAAGGCTAACAATCAGATCCACAGAAAAGTGATTTGGGACTCCATTATTGTTTACGTGCAGTGGATTTTTGAGAGCAGCGTTACGGGAGATGTTATAACAGTTGCCCTTAAAAAAAACACATACACATCAACTTAATTTCCTTAATTTCATTGTAATTAAGAAATTCGATAGGAATGTCATTTTTTATGCCACATTTAGCTAGTGAAACTTCACCAATCACAAGATGGCCTTCGTCCCCCATCTCGCCTCTTCCTCATACCCACAATTTTGGAAGTTGCAAGTGTTGTTGCCCTCCTAGTTTGGTCACAACATATATAACGTGTATACGTTGTGACCAAACTGAACTCAGTGGACTTACTCTATAATGGTGACGTCACCCAGAATGCTGCTTCCTGATGGTCTAAAAGATTATACAGAAGCATAAAACAAACCGGACTACAACAACCACACTAACTAACTATTCATTTACCTCGTGTTGTGGGACTCCTTTGCAGCCTAACTGCATCTCGGTGCGTCATTGGTCCCACAACACGAGGAACATCTCGAGGCCGAGCACAAGATGTTCCAGGAGCTGGAGGAGGAGACGATTGAGCAGCTGGAGGTAGACGGGGACGAGGAGCAGCTGCCAACGCCCCAGATGATCGAAGACGAGGAGCTGCTCCTCTTCCTCGTCCTCGACCACCTGCTCCTGGAGGAGGAAGAGGAGCACCAGATGGTACAGGAGCAGCTGCCAACGCCCCAGATGATCGAAGACGAGGAGCTGCTCCTCTTCCTCGTCCTCGACCACCTGCTCCTGGAGGAGGAAGAGGAGCACCAGATGGTACAGGAGCAGCTGCCAACGCCCCAGATGATCGAAGACGAGGAGCTGCTCCTCTTCCTCGTCCTCGACCACCTGCTCCTGGAGGAGGAAGAGGAGCACCAGATGGTACAGGAGCAGCTGCCAACGCCCCAGATGATCGAAGACGAGGAGCTGCTCCTCTTCCTCGTCCTCGACCACCTGCTCCTGGAGGAGGAGCACCAGATGGTACAGGAGCAGCTGCCAACGCCCCAGATGATCGAAGACGAGGAGCCCCCTGTTGAAGACCCTTGTTCTAGGTGGTCAAAAACACACGTTATCATTCCATGGAATGGGCTCATTATCAAAATTGTCATACCTTAGAAATGGGCCAGTAGCCAGCTACTGGACTACCTGGAGTCTCCAGTAGACCCTTATCACCCTCTCTTTTGGGTGATGCAATGTTAACATATTTTTGCAGTCACATGATCCTTCCAAAATGGCAGACATCATTATTTTATTATGATGTATTGTACTTTTAAGGACGTATTACAAGGTTTCTGTTGAGAGTGAGAGCTTTCCAACTGTCATGTCCAATTATTTCTGCAATAAAGATTTAGCAAAAATGTTTTATAACCACAAATTTGATTTGGGTTCTGTTGACACATTCCTCTCCATCAGAACTGTGGTGTGGTAGTCTAGTGATGAGGCTGGTGAACTGCAAGGATTCTGCTTCTTGCCAAATGTAAATGCTTCGGGCGGAGGTTCGATCCCCCAAAGGGGAAAGTAAATAGAATTTAATTTTTTGACCACAGAGTTTCCACATTTGCTTTTTTTACTTAAAGGGGCCACACCATGCTTTCAAAATATATATTTTATATAAATATTGGTGTTTATCTTACCTTCATGGTTTCGATGCATTCCTTCCTGTGGTCGTAAATATTAAATAAATCGACCAGGCCAAGTAAAGCCAACATAAAATTAAACCGTGTCGGGTCTTGATGAAATTTTTCCTTGGTCAGGCGGATCAGGTCTGTGCAAAAAAAAAAGAAAAAGAAACTCATCACCCTTCAACTGAACAAAGCCACGGGCCTTGACAACATACCCACCAGATTCTTCAGAGACGCAGCTGTCTATATTTCTCCCAGTATATATATTATATACTATATATATATATATACACATAATAATATCTTTATTATTACACACATTACATATAAATATGGTTAGTGTGTGTGTGTGTGTGTGTGTGTGTGTGTGTGTGTGTGTGTGTGTGTGTGTGTGTGTGTGTGTGTGCGTGTGTGTGTGTGTGTGTGTGTGTGTGTGTGTGTGTGTGTGGCCATGATCAATCAATAGCCAGCTGTTCTAACAATACATTTGCCAAATTCAGTTTTGCCAACTAGCAGTTTAGTATTCACAATCACCAAGTCAGCATTTATCAGCATCGACAAGTTAGCATTCACAATCACTAGGTTAACATTCACAATATTATACATCATCAATATAAACCAATTCTATTCAATCATGTACATGATGTCATGTTTACATCACAATAGATGGTATATAGTAGGCGAACAAGGCATCTAGCTCTTTATATCTGTGGTAGTTACTGGGAGAGGAAACCAAAGGGCAAGGTGACCATGGTGGAGCCTTGGAGCAGAGGGGAAGCGTGTGGATACTTATCTTTTCCAAAATAAGTAGAGCTACAGAGAGTCGATCTCCAGAGAGGCGAGAAGAGGCCAGAGGATGAATATTTTAGTTTTTCAAAGTCTGTTCATTTGTATTTTAAACTTGTATTAGCTGCCTTTCATTTATAACCTGTGAAATTATCCACAGTCTGTCTAAAAGTGTGGTTATTGTATCGCTTATCAGTGATATTCATCTAATACAATTTTGAAATTCAAATTCAATGACCTAAAGGGTGAACCAATCGGGTGCATCCGTGTCTATGACATTGTTTTTTATGACGTATTTTCTCCGGCCTAAACGCGTTCTAAATCAGGGTGAACCAATCGGTGCCTCTGTGACTATGACATCATGGACAAAGCAACAGAATCAAAGTGTTTCATTGGTCTAGTTAACTCATGTCATCATCATTAGTGACATCATTTTTTTTCAAAAGCTGTTTGTTTGTTTTTTAAACTTGTATTAGTATGCCTTATCATTAAGCCCCGCCCCCCAGCTTTAGACCAGCCCTGAAATTACTTTTTTTTCCCCTAAAATGTGATAAAGCCACAAAAGCATGTCATAAATATCAGGCTACATTTCACTTAAACGCCAGAGCTTAACTCTGCATGTAAATAAGACTTTTTTAAATTAATGTGAAGAGAAACCTCACATTTTGCAGGTTACATTTTATCTAAAAGGCTGAATTTCTCAGATCTAGTATTTCTGCATGGCATAACTCTATAAGCTATATCTTAGGGGTGTAACGATACATTTTAATAGCGATTCGATACATATCACGATACATGGTTGACGATACGATACATGGACGATTATGGTTAATTCATGGCGATACGATACGATTCGATTTAATCATTTAAAATCGATATAGTAACTATTTAGCAAAGAAATTAAATGTGTGAAAGGTGTGGATAGTGCAGGTTTTTAAGGGAAACATGTATTATTATGGATATAAATAAGTAAACACAGTGATTATCTGCCAAATACATGGACATTGTATGTTGACAAACCTGCACCTTGACATAAACCCAGAGATTACACACATTTATCGATAGACCAGCTATAGCTGCTATATGGAAAGGAAAAGTAATTAAACCCCTCCTTTTCATTTTGTCTTCTTAAAAATGCTAAATACAATGCAAAAGTAGGTAGTATCGATACAATCGATTCTTTGCACTGCCGATTCGATACGATACAAAATAAAACGATACAATTCGATTTTAGCTGTTTTCATTTCGATCTACTTCGATTTTTTTTAGTTAAAAACGTTATTTCGATACAGTTACTATATCTACAAAACTGTTGGGTCAATCTTCACAACCAATATATCATTTTGTAGCTATGATTCCCAGCTTTCAAATGAAGATCTATCTATCTAGATCTATAGAACATGGGGATGGGCATGTATACATCTGAAAACATATGAATGACTCCCTAGATCTATAGAACATGGGGATGGGCCTGTAGATCTGAAAACATATGGATGACTCCATAGATCTATAGAACATGGGGATGGGCCTGTAGATCTGAAAACACATGGATGACTCCATAGATCTATAGAATGTATGGGTAAATCTGTAGATCTGTAGGATATAGGGATGGGCCTAGGAATGAGCCCATAGATCTCTAAAACATATCGATGGGACCTTAGAAACGTGGATTGACCCATAGATCTATAGAACATGGGGATGGCCCTGTAGATCTGAAAACATATGGATGATTCCATAGATCTATAGAACGTGGGGATGGGCCTGTAGATCTGTAAAACATATGATGACTCCATAGACCTATAGAACACGGGATGGGCATGTAGATGTTTGCCCTCCTGGCCCCCAAGCTGTGGAATAAACTCCCTGTCGCACTTAGAACAACGGACTCACTCGCTGGCTTTTGCCATGGACTGAAGACTCACCTTTTCAGACTCCACCAAAACCCTTAGCACTACTGGAAAAATCAATGACCATACACAAAGCTAGTTAGCATTTGTTTTTAGGTTTTTAGAAACCTTTTTTTTACGGATTATATAGTTTTTTTTTCTAGATGTATATTCATTTACATTTGTTACATTGCTGTTGATGTACTGACACTTAATCTTGTTTATTATGGTGATGTTTATCTGCTTATTGTAAGTCGCTTTGGATTAAAAGCGTCTGCTAAATGCCTAAACTGTAAACTGTAAACTGTAGATATGTAAAACATAATTTTATTTATTTCATTTTGTAATTTATATATTTATATATTCATTTTTGGACATTTAGACTTATAGGGAGAGGGAGTGTGACTGGTGATGGAATTTGCTAAACTGGAATGGATAGGAAAGCCCAGAGAACTCACTTTTAGTGGACATGGCAACCCTGGTTGCCATGTCACTTTTCAAGTTGAAACTGAAAAAGTAAAAAGCGAAAAAATAAATAAATCTGAAACTGAAAAAATATGATTGGAATCCGAAATAAATGAATAAAAAACATCTGAAAAAAGGACTCTAAGATCGAAATATATATAAGTGAAATTAATTTAATTTTTGAAATGTATGAAAAAGTATTAAAAGAGCGAATCAGAGTTACATTTGAACACTTTTTTTTTCAAGTTCAAGATCGAAATTTGAGACTTTCAGGTTCAAATTTAATTTTTCCACTTAATTTTTTATTTTTTCACTACACTTTTTTAGATGAATGATCAAAACGTATGGCCCCGTTTTGCCCCCATAGTTTAAAGGGGAGTTTCGGTCAAAAACGACTTTCCTACCTTTAAAATGTTGATTCAGGAAGCTTCTGGGTTGATCCTGGTTAGTTTTGACCCATAGCAGCATTTTGTTCCATTTTGGATTTTCTCCCCTGCACCCCACGGCTCCAAACGGCACCTCTTGGGTCACTCCATAATCCGGTTATTATTCTCGCTCAAAACTCACTTTTCTCGCTCGGTCTCAGTCCCTGGTAACGTTGTTAGCAAATCCAAGCTACACCAGCTCCTGGTCGCTGCCATGTTTGTTTACTTTTAGCTCAACTCTGAACTCTCAGCCCAGGAGAGAACACTGTGAAATCACGTTTTGTATCGCGTGACTCCCCGACGCGCGACGAACAATAAAACACAAAAATGCTCTTAGCCAAAGAAAAAAGATGTAACTATGTCGACAAAGTCTGCAGAGTGATGTATGGTGTAGCCTCTTGTCTACCTCAACAGGCACAACAGGCTGTGGGGGGAGGGGGGTGGAGCTGTGAGCAGCAGCAGCAGCTCGTGAACGCGCGTTTCCCAACGGGTATGGGATTTCCCAGTGTTTCTCTTGCAGGGCTGAGAGTTCAGAGTTGAGCTTCTTGTAAACAAACATGGCGGCGACCAGGAGCTGTTGTAGCTCGTATATGCTAACAACGTTACCAGGGACTGAGACCGAGCGAGAAAAGTGAGTTTTGAGCGAGAATAATAACCGGATTATGGAGTGACCCAAGAGGTGCCGTTTGGAGCCGTGGGGTGCAGGGGAGAAAATCCAAAATAGAACAAAATGCTGCTATGGGTCAAAACTAACCAGGATCAACCCAGAAGCTTCCTGAATCAACATTTTAAAGGTAGGAAAGTCGTTTTTGACCGAAACTCCCCTTTAAAGCTCAGCCAATAGGAAAATAGTGGTGGGGCTTAAGTCCTGATACCAAGTTTCAAGACGGTACCATTCTGTGAACTGGAGTTATGGGTAGATAGATAGATAGATACCTTTATTATCCCAAGGGGGAAATTTAGTAAAAGTAACTCCTTCGAGCCGGGTGTTTAATACACAGCCAATAGGAATACAGAGGGGGCGGGGTTTAATTAATTACAGATCGTCCCTATTGGCCCGGAAAAAGTCCAAAGTCGTGTGAGCGTTTTAAAGTATAAATCACGTTGCTAGGCAAAAGTATGCCAGAGTAATGTGGCGCCAAAGTTTTTAGCTTGAAACTGCCGCAAATGTTATGATGTAATAGTAGAAAATGCATTTAAGCACAAGGGTGTAAAGTACGCAAGTCTGTGTCTAGTATAAAGTAGTTATGTATAAATAGTATAACAAGTTCAAATGGAATTGTACTTAAAGTATCAAAAGTAAATGTACTCTTTAAGAATTGAAAATGACTCTGAACTAGAAATCTATTTGAGTAAAAGTAATAAAAATACCAAGAGTAAAATTATTGTTAAAGTATCAAAGTAAAAGTACTCGTTAAGAATTAAAAGTACTCATGAAGTAGAATCATCTTTGAGTAAAAGTACTCAAAGTAAAAAAGAGTAAAAGTACTCATAATACAAAAGTAAAAATAAGTATACAAAGTAAAAGTACTCATTTTGAACGATGCCTACTTATTAAGTAAAAGTATAGAAAAAGTACTCAAAATACCAAAGGGCACAAAGTATCAATAAAGTATCAAAAGTAAAAGTACTCATTAAGAATTGAAATGTACTTATTATGAAATAAACCTATTTGAGTAAAAGTACTCAAAATACCAAAGAGTAAAGGTATTGTTAAAGTATCAAAAGTACTTATTATGAAATAAATGTATATTTGAGTAAAAGTAATCAAAATACCAAAGAGTAAAAAAAGTATCATTAAAGTATCTAAGTAAAAGTACTCAAGAATTGAGTATCGAAGTAAAAGTACTTGTTAAGATTTGAAATGTACTCATTATGAAGTATAACAATATTTGAGTAAATGTACTCAAAATACTAAAGAGTAAAAGTATTGTTAAACTATCAGGGTGCCCTCAGACCAGTGGATAAACTCTTCTGGTGCACAGAGAGCCAGTGACGCGCCTGTCACTCACTTCCCGCACCGCCCTCCATCCCTGTAGCCTGTAGCCTAGCGTAGCGATCCTTTGTCTGCAGAGGTTCGTTAGACAATCAAGTTAATAAAGCAATAAGCCACAAGAGGCGAGTGGTTGCCGGGGTAGTATAGCCGGTGTATACTACCCCGGCAACCACAAGCCTCGCGTGGCTTATTGCTTTTCTAAAACGGTCACAATATTGCAACATGAAAATCATAGACATGTACCAATTAAAACTGTTCTATTTCATTAATAATACACAATAAGGTCTGCTCTGCAAGAAAGTATTTCCCGGCCAGGCTGCAGAAACAACACAGGTGCAGATAATTGGTGCACTGTGGAACACTGTGGAAAGAAATAACGCACCTGGGTTTGATATAAACTGATTCAAGGTGTGGGTTATAGTCTCAGATATACCACGGCAACCAGTCAATCAGAATCAAGGAATGGAACTAGCCGTTTTAGAATAGGCTTTATTATCTTCATCCTTTAGGTGTCAACTCTACAATGGACAGGCGAAGGGTACTCGCCCTTGCTTTATTGGAAGGGGAGATGCAACAAGCTAAAAAGAGAAGAGTTTGTGTGCATGAGACTCTCCCAAACAAAACATCTCCCAGTCCCTTCATGATTCTCAGAATGTTACGCCTTCGACTCACCCGATTGGACCTAGGGTGGGAACTAGAAATAAACGCAAGGTCTGCACGGAGTACAGATATCCTCCACTGACATGAAACCGCCCCCTCCACATTGAAATGCAATGGCGGAATGGCGGAACGCGGATTCCACTCTCATAGGTATTTTGGTTTGAGGGCACCCTCAAAAGAAAAAAGTGCTTGTAAGAATTGAGTAAAATTACTCAAAATACCAAAGAGTAAAAGAGTAAAGTAAGTAAAAGTATTCATTAAGAATTGAAAAACATATTTGAGTAAAAGTACTTAAAATACCAAGAGTAAAAGTATTGAAAGTAATCATTATGAAGTAAAAGTATATTTGAGTAAAATTACTCAAAATACCAAAGAGTAAAACATTATCATTAAAATATCGAAGTAAAAGTATTCATTAAGCATCGAAAAATACTCATTATGAAGTAAAACACTATTTGAGTAAAAGGACACTGGTAGACACTACATGAAGGTACTGCTAGTGTTCTATATTACCTCTGAGTTCAGCATCTTGGAGTGTTGACCTTGACCTTATGAAGTAGCGCCTAGTACGAGTAGGGGCAGGGGTGGTATCCTGCTCCTGTGGTTAGGGGTGGGCGATATAGAAAAGCTGCATCAAGATACACAATCTTATCACGATTCTTTTTCATGTTGTTTTGTATGGTTCATTTTCATGGTACTTAACAGTACAACCACCCACAAGGTAACAAAAACTAAAAGAAAAAGGAGTAACGACCTAAAGGCGAGGTCGCATGTCGCCCTGAGGTGTCTTACTAGTAGACTCATCAAAAACAGAATCTTGGTGAGAGAGGGCGAGTGTTCTTGGTTCAAATACGTGAGCTGCTGCTTTTTTAATTACTTTTTTCATTTATTTCTAACCATCCTTTTGTATCAGGGGCCCCCATGCAGCTATATGGAAACATAATGTTATTGCGACCTACGGTAGCAAGTATGCTATGAAAAACATCACTTCTTGTCCACGTACATCATCTCTGTCACGCCTGACACTGTGGTTCTATGGGTTTGTTTGCAGTGGTGAAAGTGGGGAACGCCCGTTCTGTTAAAACATTTGGAGCCAGAACGGCGTTCCGTTAAGTGGAGGAGAAGCCAGCTGTCAAAATCCCATGTGAAATAACCTGCCACAAGCGCACGTCCAGGAACAAAACAATAGCAGCCTATACCAAAGTCAGATTAACATACTACAGTACACAAGTGTTACTAATTATATTTTCTTATAAAGTGCTTCTAAATTATTCCTGTGGGTTTGTGTAGGTCAGTGTCCATTCTGTTTGTGTTTCAGTGTTTGTTTGACACGGAGCGACTAGAGGTGGGACGTTCGCGAACGAATCGAGTCTTTGAACGGCTTTTTGAAGCCGTTCCTTTCTAATGAACAGTGGTCCGGAAAAGTACTCAATTTCTTTACTTAAGTAAAAATATCAATACTGCAATCAAGTAGAATGGTGCACACACACAAAAATACCTAGAGTGGATTCCGCCAATGCATTTCAATGAGAATGGAGCGTTTTTCTTTCTTTTTTTTTTCAGAAATCCTCTACTGGCAAAGAAAACGCTCCATTCTCATTGAAATGCATTGGCGGATTCCACTCTAGGTATTTTGGTGTGAGGGCACCCGACGTTTGTAATGTTAATGCAGGTCTACTTGAGTAAAAGTAAAAAAGTATTGGTATCAAAATGTACTTAAAGTACCAATATTAGAACGTACTCATTATGCAGAATGTCCTGTTTCACAGGTTTTCCAATGAGTAAAATGTAGAAAAATCTTTTGAAAATAGCCGACCTACAAGCTCACAATGCGTTGCAACATGACATATTGTGAGCTTGTAGATCGGCTATTTTCAAATGGCAGGTATGTAACCTATGTATGTCAGAAATTATTTGTAATTATAATCAAAATCTACAACGTAACTAGTAACTCGAATGAGACAGTCTTTTGAACGGCTCTTTGAAAGGCTCACTTCAAAGAGCCATAAATCCCATCTCTTGGGGCGACTCGTCGTGTCTGTGCCTGCATGTGATGCGGCCTTAAGCTAGATGCAGAATAGACCACAATTATTCTATTCTGCATCTAGCTTAAGGCCACATATTCGTTGGGAATGGGAGATGTAGTGGAGTAGAATTAAAAGTATTGGAAATACTCCAGTAAAGTAGGCTAGGCTATACTTAAAACCTGTACTTCAATACAGTACTTTAGTAAATGTACTTAGTTACTTTAGATAACTGGTTATACTAATATTAATAATAATATATTATATTATCTGGAATGTATATAGAGCTTTCAAACATGCTTTACATGTGTGTGGGGGCCTGAGGAGACAACAAATAAGAGAGCAGGATATGGTGACTTGACTAGGATAGAATAATGTTGCTCTATCAACATTTCTTTCTTTGTTGATGCTGCTACTGTATGTGTTTATGTGGATATACTAAACAAAATGTTGTTGTACAGTGACCATAAACATCTTATCTTAGGTGATTCTGCTAGCCCTACTGCTTACCCTTCTGTATGGAACAATGAACAATATGAAGAGGCTTATTATAGATATTTCCTTTAGGATTTCAATCATGTTTCATGTCACAGTAAGTGTAATGCCGTTGCCTAATTCAGGTGTAGGACATGTAGTGTTTTTATTGTGTGTAAAACTGTGCCAAAATGCAGTTTTCTATGCATTTCAGGGGTTTTGGGGGGTTAGAGCCTCCCAATTTCTTGTTTTGTTTTTGGGACGGTTCCGGCAAGAATTTCAAACCACTTTCACCCCTGTTTGTTTGTGGTTCTATGGGTTTGTCGCTCTGACATCATGCTCTGATGTCACTGTGATGTCAGGGGAACCACTCTTAACAGAATGTTTGCCGCTCTGACATCACACTCTGGCTTGATGTCCCTTTTATGCCCATAAACGGAGATCACTGATGTCATCACCACTGCCACCAAACGTAATGCCCCTGCCGTGGGTACGGGTACTTTATGACCCAGGCATTCACATAAGATGGCAAGCACACAGATTTGGCAAGTTTTAACAGGTTTTATTTCCCAAAGGTGAAAAGGTGACAATTACATGGAGACCAGCTCTGCATATAGACATAGGAAAAAATAAAGAAATATTCAAAAATCAATAACTCAATAACTCAAATATTCAAGAATCAAACTCAAAATAGTCATAACTCAAAATACTAGTCATATATATATATATCAAAATAATGAAATACTTAAATATTCCAATACTCAAAATAATGACACTTAACTGCTCAACTAAATAAAGCAAAAAGCACTCAAACTCAAATATTAGCAAAACAAACAATAGGCCTATTATAAATAATACATTTTAACCATGGTTTAACTTATTAATTAGCAAAACTAATCACCTTATGACAGCAGCTCCTGAGCACCTCACTCACAGCACCCCAGTACAGACTTGTCAGAGAAAAGGCTAGCTCACCCCTTTATAGCCCCATGGCCCCTCCCACTAGAGGGACCAAATGTGTTACCAAGTGTTACCTTTGTGTTCTTAAACAATATAAACAATACAAAATGCCTCATAACGAACCTAGTTGAAAATGTAGACATTCTATGTCTTCTACACATGTACAATGTCCCTCATTGACAAAACAATTTAAATGTCCATGTACTGTGGTCACAGATTCCCCCGTCCACAGACATAATGGCTTGGCCCAATTTGGCCACTCAGTGGGCCCAGGTGTTCCTCTGGCACCTATTTAATGACTGGAACCCCACCATGACTCTTTTGGGATCCACAGGGGAGCCATGGTGGGAAATGTGGAAATGTTTGTGGTTTGTTGGTTGAACATTGTTGAATGAAATCTTGCAGCTTGTTTGTCCATGTTTCCTGCCCATCAAGTGTGCACCCTTGATAAACAGGTACTGGGCAAAAGTGACAGTTGTCAAACTGTCACAGAGTCATGCGTGCAAATTAATTGTGTCCTAGTCCGTTTTATGCCCATATATGGAGAACCCGGTTTCGATGTTATAAATATTAAGATAGGGCATCTGGGATTTGGTAATTCCCATATATGGGCATGTTCTAACATCACATTGTTGATTATCATGCAGGGGTCTCCATATATGGGTAACTGGTCCAATGTACATCACTGGCCAGATGGCCAAGAATCGGTGCGACCTCACCCTTTAGGGCAAGGACGCATGTCGCCCTGAGGCGTCTTAGTTACTAGTTATTATGAATATAAACCTGTAATAAACGATCTCTGTTACTCACCCCCGCTGGGCTTTGTCTGGGGAGGGAGACAGAGAGAGAGAGAGAGAGAGAGAGAGAGAGAGAGAGAGAGAGAGAGAGAGAGGTTAATCTTTCCTGCCTAAATTGTAAATTGTAATTTACAATTTTACAAATTGCAAAATTCACAATTCATGTTCAATATAAACAAAGATGTATGCCTTGCTTTTAAACGTCGATGACAGCTACAGTACGCACATGTCTCCAGATCAGCTGACTTCAGATCACCTGGCCCGGGTAAAGATGCCTATATTTCCATTCACCCCTCCCATATAAACTGTGACCTAAAGTGCAATGCTGATGCTATGTTGTTGGTTTCTTAAAGGTTCAGCTACTGAAACGCCACAGGGAAGATTCCATGGAGGGGAGCCCAGTCAAATGTTGCAAGGCAAGTTATTATTTTCTGATACATTTCTCAACCTTACTGATGCCCTCTGCATTAAAAAAATCTTTACAGTTTTTGTCATGTTTTTTTCATGTAATTTGTAACTGTTGGTTAGGCTTAAAAGTTAAGTACTTAATGGTTACTAAAAGTTAGGGGTGCAAACGCTATCAGTGAGTTGTGTAGTGTTATTCTAAATTGATAATGTAATGTAAACCCAATATTTTTTTTTCTTCAAGACATTGCTGCCAACAAAAACACCAGGATCTTTACAGAGCTACTCGTGGAGGTGAAGCAAATGTCACACTAACCATTTCTTAGAGGTAATAAAAAGTTCATAAAATTCATTACATTTACACTTAAAATACTGTCCATTTGACAGGGCACACTGTACACTTTAGCTCACTAACCATTTTCTATCTAATCTGTTACTGTAAGTCGGAGGGATCAACTCAAGGATGTATGATCAGGCAAATGCTGTCTACGATGACCAACACACAGTCAGGCCTGCATCTTAAACTGGGCGAGGAAGGGAGCGAAGAGGGCCTTCAAGGACACATGCCTGCATGTTGGTGAGTCTGCACCTAAAAATATTAGGTTTACTACTTTACAACGGAATTAACAATTTGACAGAAATTGCAAGTGTGGTTGCTGTGATTCAAGGCACACTTGCAAATTAATTCCGTCTTAATTTCCCCATTGAATTTAATGGGGAGAAATGAATGGACATAATGGAGATCTCTGATCTCTCATTTTACGAGCATTAGTGTGAGATGGGGTTGAAAATGTCTTACATGCTCCTTTAAGGCTGCCTGAAAATCCAATACACTAAATAGGACACACTGGACATTTTATGTCACTTTGGAATGGAACACGCCCACACTGCTGCTTTATAACCTGTGTGTGTGTGTGTGTTTGTTTTTTCTTCTTTTTCCCCAGTGGCACTTCGTAAATTTGAATGCAAGTTGACTGAACTGCAATACCAGGATGCACTGCAGAAGTAGCTGTGTTACGCACCAGAGAGGAATGGCGGGGTACAAGGAAAGAAAGGCCAAAGGACAAATGGTTTGGAGTTTGAGGCCAGTGGGTTTCATGGGAGTTGGATCATTTGAAAACTGAGTTTCGGTCATGTTGATTGAAGGCAGGAAAAAATATTGTTGCGCTAAAATGTGAAATCTTGAATACATGACTGAATGAATAATTTGTCTGTTTGTTTTGTTCATAGAGCATGCAGTAAAGCAGTTGTTCTCAACCTTGGTTTCTAAAAAAGATTATGTTTGCAAATAGCTGATCTACAAGCTATTTGCAACCCATCATATTTGAATATTCACCTTTAATCGCATAATTATAATCAAGTTTGGGGTCTCCAAAAGTGTTCCTATAAAGTGGAGTCTTTGTATAAAAAGGTTGAGAACCACTGCAGTAAGCATACTTAATGAACCATTTCAGCATTTTTCAACCTTCTGTTTTTAATATGCCTCATTTAAGCCACACATAATCACTTGACTCTATTTGGTGTGAAAATCTCCCACTAATTTTCTCCATAGACTTTTACAAAAATATTTATAACAATTGAACAAGCCATCCAGGATGGAAGTGAACCATAAAACCTTTGATTCTATATGAAAACATATTTGAATATTTAATTATTTGATATACTACATTTAATAAATACCCTTTGTTTAGCGATTTTCAAAATGTTCTTTACTGTGATGCTCTATATAGAAGGATGCTGAGGTTGGAACTGGCAGACAGGAGGTCAGTAGAGGAATACCAAATAGGAGATTTATGAGTGTAATGAAAGAAGACATGAAGTGTGTATGTGAAAGAAGAGGCAGTAGAGCACATAGAGGTTGATTATTTGCTGGCCCCTCCTAAAGGAAGACAAAAAGAAGAATATACATTCATATATTACTTGTACCAACCGTAAGTGGATGCAGTTTTCACTGGGCGGAGCGTATAGCCTCCCTTCTTTGCCTTTGGGAAGACAATTGACCACCGTACCATACCATCCTTCTTTCGAACTGCCTGCATGCGTCCGCTGTTTTCGTTGTAATGCATGACTGCAAGGTATGTTCTAGAAGACATACAGATCAAAAACAGAGCATGTCCCTCAATAGTAATACTACAAAATACAAATATTATCAAGCGATACAATAACATTTGTGAAATGTAATGCCTACCTGGTATGCATTCCACTGTAGGAGAAACATGTGTGTTTGGGGAGAAAGTTTAAGATTAGAGAATGGTACGCCTCCAGACTGGATGTTTGATGGTCAGTTGAGAGCTGTGCTGTCCTTGGAGATCAAAGTCCCATGAAGAATCTTCTCCAGACCAACTGAGCTAGCAGAGTCTGGGGGAGCAGGGTTCATACACAAAAAGTATAAATCACATTAGATTGAATAACAGGCATGCATTACATCTAAAATAACAGATGCTTTCCTGGTTTAAATGTATAACATATGTATAACATAGACAAAACACTTACTTGGTGACAGCCATTCTTTTGTTCTCTCATGCTCCTCCAACTGATCATGGGGACAGGAAGGCATCAGCGTAATTGGCAGGTCTGTGTGCTGGTTTTGCAAATGGTAGAGAACCACCTGCCATTTTGCAAGAATCATCTCCCTGTTTGCTTCTGAGCACGATCCAGCAGACCAGTAGAGATGGTTGATGATGGATTTGCCCCACAGGCCTACATCACTGCTCTCTTTCTTAGAGGCCAGCAAGACAATCTTCTTGCTGATGCCTAGTCAAAGTATGCATAATTTTAAATTACAATTGTGTAAAATGTTATGACAATATACAAAATGACCAGAAAAACTAGATTAATGTTTAGGTGCATTGCTTCAATAATTACAATACACTGTCCTTAATTACTGTTAATGCACACTAAGTCATACCTTTTGCAATATGCCAAATGTCAAAACGATGTTTGACTTCTTCCCAGTTAAGTCTGATCCATTTTGCTACTTGGCGATTTCTGTCAGTGATGAAGGTTCCCACCAACAGCTCAGCATCTTCTAGGAAGGTCTTGGTCCTCGTCAGCCCCTCCAACTCACACCATGACGAGCTCTTCACTTTGTTGCTCTAAGAAAGAAAGAAAGAAAGAAAGATAAATTATGAAAGAAAAACAGAGACCAAATGGAATAAATAATGCCATAACATATAGTTGAGCAAGTAACACATGGAAAAAAGACTGCCTCACTACCTGAACTATTTCTACATGGAGAACTTTGTTGAGCCGCTGCTCAATAATGCTGAACGTGCCATATTTTGCAGAGTGTCCTGGGCTGTCACTCCTCCCATCTGCTGACAATACCAGTGGTGAACCCAAGTCTTTCAGTGTTGCGATGATGGCACTCTGCTCCTGATGATAGACCTGATGAATGGCAGGCTCAAGATGCGCTTTCTGATGTCTAAAAAAGGTGCTGCGGTGGATGGTGGATGGCCACACCCAATATTTTCAGCATGCGGAGGGATTTGGTCGGCAAGCTTCCCGAAGCCAGGATTGCAGCAGAGAGTAGTAGATTTCCAGCAGCATAACTCCCAATGTTTGGCTGGCTGTCCCACCTCTTGACATGGCCACAGGCTTTGC
Source organism: Nannobrachium achirus (assembly GCF_963921795.1). NCBI lineage: Eukaryota > Metazoa > Chordata > Actinopteri > Myctophiformes > Myctophidae > Nannobrachium > Nannobrachium achirus. The sequence goes on along the minus strand of NC_137831.1, from coordinate 48,114,275 downwards.
AGGTTTGGGTGACGTAGATGGCGGTTCCACATTCTCTGACAGTGCCAGGTGTTTCAGAAAGACACATCACACAGTACTGGAACAGTGGCATTAGCTGTGATCGAAACACAATGTATTTCCGGTCCTTCACAGGACCTGGGTCGGAGGTTTCTGGCTCTCTGGAAAAAGAATAAATACATACAATAAGAATGAACCCCTTGCTCTGGGTTAAATGGTTAGCATGTCATTGTTGAACAATCATTTAGAACTTGTGAACATCAGTCACAATCAAAAGGATTATTATAAACTGTATTGTATTATTATTATTATTATTACCCACTATCGATAAATCGGTTCACGAAGCCGAGGTCCTAGGGCTGGTGTACACGACAAATTTCCAAACCCCACTGTGTGTTCCCTGGGGGCGTGAAAAATAAGGGGGTGGGCTCTACATGTCCTCTGGGACCCCATCTACGTATGGACACCACTTGTTCGCCCATCCGTCTTACGGATGCTTTTTTATTCCATTTTATTTGTTTTAGGGTCCTATCTTGCAGTTCAAGCCTATTTCCACAGGGTGGCAGGCTACTTTCCCAACCTACTGGAGGTGAACACGCAGGGGCGTCAATTGGGTATGGCAAGCTATGGCAGCTGCCATACCTTGGCTACAGGGGGGAAATAATTAAATGTACTTTTCATCGTGCCTGTTGCTAAGGTATGGCAACATGATTGGTGTCTTGCAAGACACCAGTCATGTTGCCATACCTTAGCCTTTCCTGAACTGACGCCGCTGTGAACATGTGTACACAGCCAGCATATTACTCAATGCCAAACTTTGCACACACACTCCTTGCCTGCCAATCCACAACCTCCACCCCTCCAGGGACCCCTGGAGCTCCAGGGACCCCCAGGGCTTATCTCCCGATTAGGACACTTTCCAGCATAGTGATGTAGTGCACATATGAATACTGAATATGGATACAGTATTAATATATATCGTAATATTAAAAATAATATTTCATAAAATAATTATGAAACATAATTTTTCTATCAAGCTATTGTTTACAAGCGTGAGTTCTTGGCAGAGTTGCAATAAATGTTCATTACTGTGCATACATACTGTAAAATATGAATATTTACTAAAAATGACAAATTACCTTTTAATAGAATGCCTAAGCATTTAAGATTCCAGTACCAATCACATTGATTCAAAACACACAGAAAGAACGTCACTGTCCACACTGGTTACTTAAGGTTAAAATATGAAAAAGTGATTTATTATAAAAAATCATAAAATGTACATTCAGACTAGCATAACTATGTCTGATTCTTCAAGCAAAAGATAGATAAATGGGTTCCTAGGGAAGTAGTAGGCATAGTATTTTAAAACCTGTCAAACTGTACAAAATAGATGGCAGGCTACTGTACATGTTATCCAGTGTTGCATATCGTTTCCCCAAAAACATATAAATCAAAACAATCACCAAAAGAAAAGAAATGAAATAAATCAAGATCATTAAACATCTAATCTAATCCTGCTCTATCTGAGTTGCCATGACATATGTAAACACACACTGCCTTACTTTAGAGGGTCCGTCGGCATCACATGTGTGGGAGTAGGAGGAGAAAGAGAGAGAGCTAGCTGGTTGCTAGCATGCGCTAGGTCGGCCATGTTGGCTGGGTGTCGTCGCCATGAGGTCTGGCCATGCGGCCCAAGAGTGTATGGCTGCAGGCCTGGAGACACCTCCCTCAGCAGATCTTTCTTGTCAGATCTTTCGTCTCAGTACGGAAGTACTCAGAACGGAAGTACTAACGGCAAGTCTACAGGGTCAACAAAGGCGGAGCCGCTCGAGTGTCCACGACATTGCAAGCGGCGCGAAGGCCAGCGGACCTTGGTCCTGCTCTTCGCCCCCGAGCGCCGCAGGCGCGAGTGGCCGCGAAGAGCGGGCCAGGGCCGCGCGAGTTACGAAGCCGTGGTGAATGCAATCGTTATATTTATGCCCAGGCCGTAAGGCCTGGGCAAGCCCACGATAAACATCAGCATTGATGGCTGAATGGATAGCGTCGCCGACTTGCGTGCCAGAGATCACTAGATCGAATCTCACCGTTGCCCCACTGCACACGTCCCCGAAGCACTAGGGGGCAGTAGAGTCAAGTAATTAGGTACTTCCGTACTGAGATGAAAGATCTGACAAGAAAGATCTGCAGAGGGAGGTGTCTCCAGGCCTGCAGCCATACCCATCTCCAAGAGTGTATGGCTGCAGGCCTGCGTGGAGGCGGCCATCTTGGATGCCCACAGGAAGTGGAGCGTGCAGAGCAGGATGGAGAGGCACCCCCCGCTGGCTGGAGGAGGCGCTTGCTCAAGAGCAGGAGATCCTGCTGCTGTTGAGTCGTGGTCACCCACGTCTGTTGTCTTCACCGCTGGAGGGGGAGAGAGCGCGCATGCTCCAAATCTCACTGTCTGGGTGGCTGTACAGAGGACAGGTTTGTCCACTCTGTCGTTGATGATGTCGTCGCTGAAATGGGAGAGACGGCGTGCCTCAATCCCACGGACTGGCAGTCCTGATGATGAGTCCGGCAGGACTCTATGTTGAGAGAGACCAGGGGACAGTGTCCCCTGTCAGCTGAGTGGTCTTGTCCTGTGCTGTTGTTGTCTGTTCAGTGATTTTTCTCAAGAGCGAGAGCTGTGATCACCGGGGCATGACAGCCCCCGGTGGGTGAGTGGTCTTTAGCCCTACTGTTCTGTAGTTGTCTGTTCAGTGATTTTTTGGAAGAGAGTGAGGGAAAACCAGGAAGTCACTTATAAAGTGAGTAGGCGGGGCTTGTTCCTAAGCCCGGAATGGGTGGGGTTGAGGCACAGTCTTTTCGGCAGACCCCCTTTCTTAGATGGAGTGAAATTAACTTTTTCCTGTTAACTTCTAAGGAACGAGATTTTCCTACATTTGACCAGATATTTGTAATCATCATTATTTTAGACATGTAGAGGTATCAAGCATCATTGTTTTATATCGTTCAGAGGGCAGATGGTTTAAAAAGTTAAATGACCAAAGAAATACATATTCGTACATGTTAAAATCAATGCATAGTTGATGTACATCGTGTTAGAATACAACACATATGTTCATGTTATGGAATGTTATTTCATTAAGCTTTAATTCGCCGCATTCCATGATTCATGATCTTCTACATGTGGTCTGAGAGGCTCAATACTGTGTGCACATGAAGAGAAGAGACCCTGGCAGGATGCCCCTTATCTTGATCGGCAGGGTAATAAAACACTATACTGGCACTTTGGAATGTGGTGTTGGGTGACACCATGGAGTAGAGAGTCAATATCTTTTTTGGGGGAAGAAGGGTACATTCAACCGGTCCTAACACAAAGGGTCCATTTGGTTGAATATGAGTTATGAATTTGTCGTGTCCATATCTAGCGTTCAGCCTACAGTGACATGCAGAACAAACTGTCCATATAGTATGGTTTACATAAAAGTCAGTTGTCTTTCACACACACACACACACACACACACATATATATATATACATATACATATACATATACATATATATATATATATATATTTAATTTATTTATTTCATAAATATTTTTCATCACAATTGGGTTTGTGGGGAGCCATCCCTGCTTCAAGCTGTCACAGCACGGCACCAACACTTCAAACTAGTTAAAAAACCCAATACAGCAGATCTACAAGCACCTCACAGATCTACAAGCACCTCGCACATGCCAGGGACAGAGTTAGGTTGGCCTGCATAAGCCTTGCTGTCAACACACTATACTACACCACTCAGGCCACCAAGCCAGGTGTGGTCAATTAGTGCCTTCTTTTGATCAGTGGCTTCTGCTTGATGAGTGGCACCAGTCTCTTTGTTCACTGGTCAGTCAAGTTCACTGGGAGAGAATATGTTTCAGATCAGTGCAAGTGTATTTGTTTTCCATTTGGACTTACTGTGTTTTGTTGGTACAGTATGCGTGCGACTAACATATTTCTCATAATTCCAATTTGTTTGTTGTTTAATTAGCCGGATTGTGAATGCCCTGCATTTTTCTTTCATCTTTAGAACCACACGTGTGTAACAAAACAGAGTGGCGATCATTTGGTGTGGGTGAAGAGAAGAAAAACATTTCATTAAAGGAGTAGTTCACCCCCAAAGTGACTTTTTTTCTATTGAACTCAAGTCTCCATGGCGTGAGTAATATATTGAAAAAATAAGTCGTTTTGGGGGTGAACTACTCCTTGAATGTCAGTTTTGTGGTGTTTTGACTGGACACCCTGAGGATATTGCCAGATAGACAGACAGACAGACAGACAGACAGACAGACAGACAGACAGACAGAATTGTAGGCCTTGCATTTATTTGACTTGGTTCCAACAGATGGCGGAAATAGCTAATCTTCAAGCTCACAATGCCTCACTGTTTGGACAAAGAGTTGAGGCGTTACATTTTGTAAAACACGGCCTTGTGAAAATAGCAGATCTACATGCTCACAACACCTCACAACGCAGGGCGGCGTGAGCATGTAGATCTGATATTTTCACAATTTCTGCCCCTAATATTTAATTTATCATTTTAAAAGTATTAAAAAGTCCTTAAATTGTCTCTTTAGAAATGTGCAGATAGCCTCTGTACACTGTTGAGTGGAAAAACAATGTTTCACATTAAGCCAAACATTTGGGACCACCCAAGATCATTTGGAGACCCCTCTAGGGGTCCCATAGTTGAACCACTGACTTATAAGGGGAGTATGGAGACCCCTCTAGGGGTCCCATAGTTGAACCACTGACTTATAAGGGGAGTATATGAGGCTGGATCCGTCTGGAACACTGCACTAGGCTCTCGCCAGCTCTGTAGCTCTCCACACTTGAACAGTTGTGTCCTTAAATTCAATTATAATAATTAACCCCTGTGTATACGGGCAATAGTTTTACATGACTTTGTGTACACAGCCAATAGTTTTACATGAACATGTTCAGGCTTTAGTACTGTACTGTCTCGTGTAGCCCAACAGAGCCCATCACAGCACAACACGGCCCACCAGAGCCCAATACAGCCTATACCAGAGCCCAATAGACTCCAGCAAACCTAAGTCCAGCCCAGTCCTGCCCAATAGGAGTATAGACCAGGGAAGGGGGGTAGTTAGATGACTCCACCAGGCCATTACAGTGACTGTAATGGCAGACCAGGGTAGACAGGACTGCACCAGACTCCACCAGGCTGCTCCATGCTCCAGCCAGCTCTGTAGATCCTGTGTACACGGCACTCCTAACTCGAAAGGTCAAGGAAAAGGGTCGTTTTAGGCGTCAAAACAGGCCCTTTGTCCTTAAAATGAATAAAAAAAATCAAAAAAATATGTTTTGTTTCAGGCAGGACACACGTTTCATATTTGAAGCATGCCCGATCTGATGGAATGGGTTTCGTGTCTCTCCGACACTTTGAACCCTTTACGATTGCGAAAAAGACACCGAAACCCGGATTTTTGTCCTTAAAATCAATAAAAAAATCTAAAAAAATCTGTTTGTTTTACGCAGGAAACACTTTTCATATTTGAAGGATGCCTGATCCGATGGAATGGGTTTCGTGTCTCTCCGACAATTTTAACCCTTTATGATTGCGAAAAAGACACGAAATTTGCACGCCACCAACACGATTACACATTCTTTCGGATAAAAGACACTTATTCTGACTTACTTTTTGACGCTGAATCCAACAAACCCGGTCTCGTGTCTCTACGACACTCCTAACTCGAAAGGTCAAGGAAAAAGCCACTGTGTACACAGGCAATAGTTTTACATGACTTTGTGTACACGGCCAATAGTTTTACATGAACATGTCTAGGCTTTAGTACTGTACTGCCTTGTGTAGCCCAACAGAGCCCAGCACAGCACAACACGGCCCACCAGAGCCCAATACAGCCTACCAGAGCCCAATAGAGTCCAGCAAACCTAAGTCCAGCCCAGTCCTGCCGAGTAGGAGTATAGACCGGGGAAAGGGGGTAGTTAGATGACTCCACCAGGCCATTACTGTCCAGATCTGGCTTGAATAGGCCAGACCAGGGTAGACAGGACTGCACCAGACTCCACCAGGCTGCTCCATGCTCCAGCCAGCTCTGTAGATCCTTGCACATGCGATTAACCACTGTGTACACGGGCAATAGTTTTAAGTTTTACATGAACCCTCAGAGGGACACTGTGGGCTTATCAAGTGGTCCATGGTCGGTTCTCAAAGTGAGGTCGGGGGACCCTCAGAGGGACACTGTGGGCTTATCAAGTGGTCCATGGCCGGTTCTCAAAGTGAGGTCGGGGGGCCCACAGTGTCCCTCTGAGGGGACACGGCACATACCGTGTACACGAAGGGCAGGAGCAAGTGTTCAAGTCCCATAGAATCTATGGGAAATGTACACAGGCGTGTACAAAGTCACCAGTAGTTTTACATGAACCCTCAGAGGGACACTGTGGGCTTATCAAGTGGTCCATGGTCGGTTCTCAAAGTGAGGTCGGGGGACCCTCAGAGGGACACTGTGGGCTTATCAAGTGGTCCATGGTCGGTTCTCAAAGTGAGGTCGGGGACCCTCAGAGGGACACTTTGGGCTTATCAAGTGGTCCATGGTCGGTTCTCAAAGTGAGGTCGGGGGACCCTCAGAGGGACACTGTGGGCTTATCAAGTGGTCCATGGCCGGTTCTCAAAGTGAGGTCGGGGGGCCCACAGTGTCCCTCTGAGGGGACACGGCACAGACCGTGTACACGAAGGGCAGGAGCAAGTGTTCAAGTCCCATAGAATCTATGGGAAATGTACACAGGCGTGTACAAAGTCACCAGTAGTTTTACATAAACCCTCAGAGGGACACTGTGGGCTTATCAAGTGGTCCATGGTCGGTTCTCAAAGTGAGGTCGGGGACCCTCAGAGGGACACTGTGGGCTTATCAAGTGGTCAAAGTGAGGTCGGGGGACCCTCAGAGGGACACTGTGGGCTTATCAAGTGGTCCATGGTCAGTTCTCAAAGTGAGGTCGGGGGACCCTCAGAGGGACACTGTGGGCTTATCAAGTGGTCCATGGTCGGTTCTCAAAGTGAGGTCGAGGGACCCTCAGAGGGACACCGTGGGCTTATCAAGTGGTCCATGGTCGGTTCTCAAAGTGAGGTCGGGGGACCCTCAGAGGGACACTGGGCTTATCAAGTGGGAGCACAAAGTTGGTGATGGGGGTACTAGCTATAGTAGGATGATCAGGCTTGTCGAGGCCAAAGGGTGTACTAGAGTCTTAATAGGCACCATTAGGTTGTTCTAGGCCATTGTCTGCCCTTTAGCTGCTCACACAATTGAGACCAAACACTGTGTACAGGAGCCTTAGTTTGTGTGTACATGACCAATAGTTTTAAATGGATATTTCTAGTCCATCGCACACCGCTGCCTTGTGCACCCTTGGTTGGTTCGTCTTTGTTTGGGAAGAAGGGACTTTGAGGATGTACCTCACTTTGAGAACCGACCATGGACCACTTGATAAGCCCACAGTGTCCCTCTGAGGGTCCCCCGACCTCACTTTGAGAACCGACCATGGACCACTTGATACTGAGGGTCCCTCGACCTCACTTTGAGAACCGACCGTGGACCACTTGATAAGCCCACAGTGTCCCTCTGAGGGTCCCCGACCTCACTTTGAGAACTGACCATGGACCACTTGATAAACCCACAGTGTCCCTCTGAGGGTCCCCCAACCTCACTTTGAGAACCGACCATGGACCACTTGATAAGCCCACAGTGTCCCTCTGAGGGTCCCCGACCTCACTTTGAGAACCGACCATGGACCACTTGATAAGCCCACAGTGTCCCTCTGAGGGTCCCCCGACCTCACTTTGAGAACCACCACGGACCACTTGATAAGCCCAGTGTCCCTCTGAGGGTCCCCCGACCTCACTTTGAGAACCGACCATGGACCACTTGATAAACCCACAGTGTCCCTCTGAGGGTCCCCCGACCTCACTTTGAGAACCACCACGGACCACTTGATAAGCCCAGTGTCCCTCTGAGGGTCCCCCGACCTCACTTTGAGAACCGACCATGGACCACTTGATAAACCCACAGTGTCCCTCTGAGGGTCCCCCGACCTCACTTTGAGAACCGACCACGGACCACTTGATAAGCCCACAGTGTCCCCCTGAGGGTCCCCCGACCTCACTTTGAGAACCGACCACGGACCACTTGATAAGCCCACAGTGTCCCTCTGAGGGTCCCCCGACCTCACTTTGAGAACCGACCACGGACCACTTGATAAGCCCACAGTGTCCCTCTGAGGGTCCCCCGACCTCACTTTGAGAACCACCACGGACCACTTGATAAGCCCACAGTGTCCCTCTGAGGGTTCATGTAAAACTACTGGTCGTGATCACCACCTAGGGCCTGTGTACATATGGCTCTCTGCTGCCCCCCATTGAGAAACTATAGACGGCACAGACCGTGTACACGAAGGGCAGGAGCAAGTGTTCAAGTCCCATAGAATCTATGGGAAATGTACGAAGTCGTGTACAAAGTCACCGGTTGGTACACGACGGCGGTTGCGATGTGAGAAACAGTTACTATTTGTTGATTAAAGGTTTTTAAAGCTAAAACAAATTTATTTTGTTAAAAATTCTATATCTAGCTCTATATTCTGATAGCAGGCTAATTATTTAGACCCTCCAGCCAGCCAAATGGCGCAGATTATGTGGGGTTAGCATTTTCTTTTAAACCCCCACATATTTCATTGCGAAATCAAGGATTCTAGCCTGCATAATCATTTTTGCCCGCGTTTTTTCTGGAGGGTCTAATTATTGCGCTATAGCCTACAGTGTTTGTTCTGTTGACTAAAGTTCTGGAGAGACGGAGAGATCTGTTACACACACTCTATAACACCTTTAATCTGGTGTAGTAGACCATAAGAGATCTCTGCCTATGCAACTATGTGGTGTTCAGTTCAATATAGGAGCTGAAACAGTGATAGCTTACTGCTATGAAAACCAATGATATGTCCCCAATATGAAGGACCACACTAATGTCTTTGTATTCGTTCTATAATGCAGTTTGTTTTAGGGCATTCACGAATAGTGATTTTTAGTATTCGATTTATTCAACCTCAAAGTATTCGAATAGTCGAATATTCGACAGGATTGGCCAAACTGTCAAATATTAAGTAAGCAAGAGGCAAACATTGTGAAAATAGCCGATCTACAAGCGAGGCGCTGTGAGCATGGGGCTGAGAGGTTCGAAAACACTCAGCTAACGCCTCGTGTTTCCCAATGCCTCTCAGCCGGTGTATAATACCCCGGTAAGCCTCGCGTGGCTTATTGCTTTTCTAAAACGGTCACAATATTGCAACATGAAGATCATAGCATTCCATTATTTTAAAGAGAAAAGTACACTTCTCCGCCACCAGGAAGAGACATTTCCTTGTTTACCAGCCACATCGCAGGAACGGGACTTCCGTAAGCCAGTGTGTGTTTATAAAGTCACGTCATTCTTTTTGCCAAAAAATAGGGAAACAACACGTATGTGTTAGATCAGTCTCATGTTAAGAACCATATTCGATCCATACACATGTTTATTTTCATCCAGATTTGGGACTCTCTTTTGTGCCCACCCTTAACACATGGGATGCTAAGGTTTATAACATTTCTAGCTGTTGCTGCTGCCGCCGTTCACTCACGCTTTATTTTGAAGAGCCTCGGAAGCTTTGTGCGTGTGCACTAGGGCATTCACGAATAGTGATTTTCGTGATAGTGACCACATAACCTCTCTGAGGAGGAGGTATCCGCCCTTAAAACTCTAAAAAAATGACCACCAGCTGGTACTCAAACCAGCAGACAAGGGCTCAGTGGTGGTAGTGATGGACAGGGCCCAGTACAACAGAGAGGCGGAGAGACAACTCCACAACACTAAATATTACCGTAGAATCCCACACCCGAACTTTCTAAAAGCGGCAGTCTCTTTATCATTCCAAATATATCACCCAGAAACAATTGACATACCTTCCGGGGGATGAGCCCCCCAAAGCCCGCACAATATACTTCCTCCCCAAGATCCACAAAGACCCCTCTTCCTGGCCAGTTCCCCACACTATTCCGGCAGGGAGACCGATTGTCTCAGATTGTGGGAGTGAGACAGATAAGATCTCGGAGTACCTGGACGGATTTATCTTGCAAACAGAGCATCCATTTTGTCATTGCAGCAGTGAGCAGCCCACAGGACAGGTTGATGCAACAACGTTGGTGTTCTTCCCTTTACTGGCTCTGCTGTTTGCACGCAATTGGCAGTTTCCTTTGCCCTACCACCTTGGACTCCGACACGGACGTCACAACTGGAGCACAGTCACACAATGAATACCAAGATTCCCCCAAGGGGGTCTCCTCCCTCGGAGGGCCCTAGCGTGGCCTCTACTCCCCTATGGGGCTGTTAAGTATGACATCATTTTGTAGGCAGAGGAGAATTTCTGCCCCCAGTTTCCGTGAATCTTTTTACTATTTTTACTATTTACACATTTTTCTTCTCTTTGTTATTGAAAGGAAAGTGTTAGAATGATACTTTAGTCGTTATTCTTTAGTCGTTGTTTTTTGAAATAGCGAGGGACAGAAAATGCTCTGGGGGCAGATTCTCCTCTGCCTACAAAATGATGTCACGGCTTAAAAGCCCCATAGATGCCTTAATGGTCCACGTCATATTGATACAAACCAGTATGCGCACGCTGGTCGGCACAAAATGAACCCCACCGTTCATAGGATACAATGGATGGCACTCGTGTTTAAAAATGCATTCCATCAAACTTTCAGATGCCGTTTTTCTCCCAGTGTGGAGGAAGAATGCTTAGGATTTTTACTGTAAATTCTCACTCTTGAAATATATAATCCTTAGTTTCTGTTGATTGTAAACAATAATAGCGATTCAAAACAGTTGTCCTTCAAACCCCACCTCCATTCACCGTCATCAGAACAGAGGGAGCGCTCCTCGTCCTCATGATCACCAGAGCGTCTACTGCTCGCCCAGCTGCAGTCCATGAAGCCTAATTTATGCTCCGTCCTGCGACGGTGTCGCGTGCAGACCTCCAAGCTCAGAAGGGTTGCATTGGTGACGCGATGTGAGTTTGTATATCAGCTCTGTTGATGCGGAAAACCGTTGCGCAATGAAGTATATGTCTCGATAAGGGCGCTCCCATGGGAGCACCTCACAAGCACACAAGAGGACGTTGAATAACCAGTGCTCCCCAAAACAACAGGTTTGGGGATCTGTTGGGAATTGATTACATGATACAGTCAGCTGTGCATTCAGTCTCAATGTTTGTAAACAAATAATTGGTCTATTAGAGGACCTTCTTAGGACCCTCCACTACCTCACGGAAACTGAGCAGCATTGTCGCCCATCTACCAGCAGGGACACACAGGAGTCCGTGGGTCCCACCTCGCAGGACAGAGCAACTAACCCCAAGGCCTCCACTTCCACGGCCCGTTTCCCTCCTCCCCCCAAACGGCCACACTCGCTAACCCAGTCCGCTGGGGTTCTCCCCTTCAAAACCCCAAGACATACCCATCCCTCGGGTACTACTCAAAACCCAGAACGAGGCTCCGCCACTACCAAGGGCGACACCACAGGAGGTGGACAACCCACGGACTCCCCTGGGGAGACAAGCCCTACTTCGCCCCGACTTCTTCCCCGGAGGGTAATCCCCATACACCGCACACCAACCCCCGCTGGTAACCCCCCAGAGCCCCTCCCCCACAAACCAGGTCCACCACTTCATACAACCCACCACCACAATAACAACAAAGCCTCGTGGTCACTCACACCTACCCGACCCATCATATTTATGGGGGATTCCAACAATAAGATATTACCTAGAATCCCGGATGGGAACATCCAAATAGATGCTATGGTAACATGTTAGCATGTTAGGCTTACCCAATTTTTTATCAAACACATTGATTCCCTAACCCCTAACCCTAACCCTTCCCGGAATCTCATCAATCCCCTTTGTTATATAGGCCATTTACTGAAACCAACCCTCATCTAATACCAATCGATGAGAGATTGCTTGACCAGCTGAGACATGTTATATAACAAAACCTCTCTGGTAACTCTACTAATCCCAATGTTTAACTTTTGTATTAGTATCTTCAGCAAGCGGAGTGTCCCATTTGTGGGATGATAGTCTACATAACTCCCCACCTGAGATTTGCGCACGATTTTGGGGCCGAAAACAATGCAGAAAGGCACCTTGTCGAAGACTTTGCTTATGGAAGGTAAGTAAAGTTGACTCCAGCAGTGTCATTGTTTGCTGAGAAAATGATTGTTGTTTAATGGTGTAATACAATTAAACTGCCTTCTACACACACTGATTTGACATACCTTGTCTACACTTGTTTTGCAACTCTAGAGTCCACAGAGGAGACCGATTGGTCTGCCTTGTTTGTGGCAGGGGGGACGTGGACAGGATGGATACCCATCTATCCAATACCCACAGCCTAGAAGTAAGTTAATAATCCTGCAAGGGGTCAAAGTAAAATGCAAGTTTATAGGAATTTCATTGACCCAACATCCTGTGATTGACCTGGCTGTACCTTGCTTTTCAAAAGGGGGAAGAGAAACAGAACTTAGTGATCGGCTCAAAGAGGGTGAGGACTGTAGAAAAATTAGCTGCACTACGTGCCTCAGGGGTGAGGCTCATCAGCAGACTGGACCTGCATATATACGGTAGGTCCAATTACGGTTCCATTTGTAAGTTTACTTGTGTTGTTTAAGGTCAACTACAATAATAATGTTTTGTTTAAACAGCTCCCGAACCCTAACAGCTCCTCAGGCTCCCCCTCAACCAGCCGCCCCTCAGGCTCCCCCTCAAGGCTGACCAGCAGCCCCCGCGCCCCTCCAGCCCTTCCAGCCACTCAGGCTCCCCTATCCAAGTGCCGTTCATGTCCCTTGTATGTAAATAAAGATTGTTTTTTTCTTTGAAAGTTAAATCTGAATCGTCATTCTAGGATGTATCATGGGAATGTTCTTAAGCTTCTTGATGGGTTTTGGGTAGGGGTCTAGCTCAGGGTTCAGGGAAAATGTTAATGTTAGGTTCCTTTATGCTAGAGTGGTGTCCATGTGTCTCTAGACCTTTCAGCAACCTCAATAGCCTTTGCTTAGGGTTTTAGGGATCTGGGCCGTAATAAAATTAATTTTGATAAGTAATTGAAAAGGAGATAATTCCTCAAAATTGGGTCATTTTCGCAGGGGCCAGAGAGTTTCTAAACCCTAACCCAAACCGCAGAGCCAAGACAATTCCGTTGGTATCAGCCTTGAGTCTGTGGCGTGCAAGGCCGCTGTGTGGATTCAAAAAAGAAAATACTACCCCTAAACTAAGGCTACTGCTGTCTAAAGGCTCAGAGTACTGTAAAGACGGTCTGGAGGGTCTCTCCTTCAAATTGCACGTCCCTTCCGGTTCAGCAAACACGTGTTTTGAGGCTGTGGCGCAGGGAATGATTCTAACTCGAATGGTTTTAAAAAAGGTATGGACCCAATAACTAAAAAACAACCCTAACAAAGGATCACGTGTGACAGGCTCAAGTCGGAGACGCAGGACCCTGAGCTTTGTACTCGGATCACAGTAGAGACAAGGGACTAGTGTATGCCTGGTCCAAAGAACAGACCTCACATACCTTCCAAGGCTTCTAAGGCCCAGTGAAATTCATGTATTGACAAGCCGAATTCTTATCAAAAGCAATTCAAGTCCCTGTCTCCATTTGATAACTTGACCTTTGACTAAATATCAGTCACATAAAGGGGGGGCAGGTGTCCAAACACAATCAGTTCTTTTTCAGGAAGGCCTGCTTAAAGGGATATTACACTTTCAAAAAACTTTTGGTCATTGTATGGTCTAATCAGGCTTGTATGAACACCCTGAACAGTTTTTAATTTGCTTCATTCAGTATTTAGATATTTGATGTAAATGTTACCACCTCCAACACGCCCAGGCCCTCTCCACATACACACCCATTGTAACTTCAAACTCCATTTTAACCACGATAGATTCATCAAAAACACCCATTATTTTTTCTGGTGACTCACAATACCCTCCTAATACGTGAGCAGACCGTGTTTTTTCAATAACCTTTTTCTTTTATTTTTAAGCTCAATATCAAACCCCTAGTTAAATGTCAACCAATAACATGTCAAACCCTAACCCAGGGTTCAAGGCAAAAATATTTTCTAAGTAATAAGTAATATATACTTTAAATCTATATTGCACCACATTTCTACTGTAAAATCTTACCAAAATGTTATCAAAGGTACAGTAGGACATTCTTAGGGGATTAACATTGAAATGATGAACAGAACTATAATGGAGGTTGTTTTTGGGTAAATCTCAAAGTCCAGAGATTTTCATTAAGTAATATGAGTATGTGTAGGTGACTTTGAACTTCTATAACTCCACATAAATACTGTAAATTCTTACCAAAATGTTATCAATGGTACAGTAGGACATTCTTAAGTAACTTTCATTAAACTAATAAACAGAACTACTATGGAAGTTTTTTGGGTAAATCTCAAAGTCCAGAGATTTTCTCTAAGTAATATGTTTTGTAGTGAATTTACAACTCCACATAAATACTGTAAATTCTTACCAAAATGTTATCAATGGTACAGTAGGACATTCTTAAGTAACTTTCATTAAACTAATAAACAGAACTACTATGGAAGTTTTTTGGGTAAATCTCAAAGTCCAGAGATTTTCTCTAAGTAATATGTTTTGTAGTGAATTTACATCTATATTACTCCACATTTCTACTGTAAAATCTTACCAACATGTTATCGAAGGTACAATAGGACATTCTTAAGTGATTACCATTGAAATTATGGTAAGAACTATTATGGAAGTGTTTTAATTGGAATCATTCTAACTTAAATAGTTAAAAAAAGGTATGGACCCAATAACTAAAAAACGACCCTAACAAAGGATCGCGTGCGACAGGCTCAAGTCGGAGACGCAGGACTATATGCTATGTACTCGGATCACAGTAGAGAAAAGGGACTAGTGTATGCCTGGTCCAAAGAACAGACTTCACAGACCTTCCAAGGCTATACTAAGGCCCAGTGAAATTCATGCATTGACAAGCCGATTTCTTATCAAAAGCAATTCAAGTCCCTGTCTCAGTTAACTGCCGAGACTCAGCAAGAAGGTAGCAGCTAGGAGGATGAAGCTGGCCGGCCAATGCCACAGACATCGGGAGCTCCCGGCCAGCAGGCTGGTCCTGTGGGAACCGACGTGCGGGCATCGATCGTGAGGACGTTCCGCATTAACGTATGTGGACGTCCTGAAGAAGGATGCGGGAGCTGAAAGCTCTTCGGAGCTGGCCGGGTGTAGGGAGAACCGGAACTACTGGAGACTCCGTTGGAAGCTCGTCTGAGGACGACCGAGAGAGAGTAGGTTGAACACAAGTCGGCTGTCAGCCTCTCTGCTGAATTGTGAGAGGTGCTTTTTTAAGACCACGCATCACCCGTGCACGCCACAGGCTCGAGGCTGATACAGACAGATTCGGCTCGGCCTTGCGAGTCAGAAAGTTTCCGCCCCCTGCGAGAAGAGCCCCCTTTTGGGAGTATATCAGCCTTCCAATTTCTTATCAAATCCAAGTCATTACGGCCAAATTACCTCCAAAATAGCACAAAAACCCTATCCTAACAGGGTTGAGGCTCCTGAAAGTGTAAAGTGTATGGGAAAAAAATTAAAATAAAAAATTCAATGGTTAAGTGTCAGGAGGGTAATGGTCTGGGTTTAATCACGTGGATGTGACAGGTGATGTTAAGGCAATGTTACCAAGAATGGCCCGTGGGGCGTTCCTGTAACTGTTGAAAAAACACACTCGTTGCACATGTGCAACGCCTGCAATGCTTCAACACTCAATGTGTGGGGGGCTGGGTTCCAACAAAGTGACCGCCAGAGATGTCATAGGACCACGATTTGGAGTGGATCCTTATAAATTCCATGCATTCCTCATCCAATGAATTATCAACCACCTAACTTAAGTTAATCACTTGACAAAAACATGATTTAACTGCGATTCCATCATGAATTATTTAAGTCGCTCTAAAAATATTTGTTTCCAAACACTTCCAATCACTTTTTAGGATGTACTTAGCTCTTCAACTGGTGAGTACTATCAGTTCTTTTTCAGGGTGGCCGGCTGAAAACCTAGACGTCTCCATTATGATGATAGCATCTACGGTTCACGAGAGGTCACTCAAAATACTTCATATCACAAAAATCTAGCCAGGCTGAGAATGATTATCAAACTTATTATCAAACCCCCTTGTTTTAGCACCCAATTAACATTGACACTCTAACTTATGACGTCATTAGATATGGTTGGCATATGCAGCTCATTATCAAGAACCTAGTTAAATGTCAACCAATAACATGTCAAACCCTAATCCAGTGTTCAAGGGATCATAGAAATTGAAAAAAAAAGTATTGGAATAAAAAATAATGTTTTGCAGAGAGAAATGTTTTTTTTCGTGGAGAAAGCTATTTTTTTGTGGCAAAAACTTTTTTTTGTGGCAAAAGCTTTTTTTTGTGAAAAAAGCTCCTTTTTTGAGGCAAAAGCTTTTTTTGTGGCAAAAGCTTTTTTGTGTGGAAAAAGCTTTTTTGTATGGAAAAGGCTATTTTTTGTGGAAAAAGTTTTTTTTGTTGCAAAGTTATTTTTTTGTGGAAAAAGCTTTTTTTTTTTGGAAAAAAAGCTCCTTAATTGAGGCAAAAGCTTTTTTTGCGTGGAAAAAGTAATTTCTTGTGGGAAAAGCTTTTTTGTGTGGAAAAAGCTATTTTTTGTGGAAAAGGCTATTTTTTTGTGGAAAAAGCTATTTTTTGTGGAAAAAACATGTTCTCTGTGGAGAAAGCAATTTCTTTTGTGAAAAAAGCTATTTTTTGTGGAAAAAACATGTTTTTTGTGAAGAAAGCAATTTTTTGGTAGAAAAAGATCCAATATTACATCAACAAGTTAGGTTAGGCCCTAAATTCATCAAATACCATTCCTAACCCCTCCCCTGATCACAAGTCAGCTCTCAGCCTTCCTGCTGAGTTGTGGTAAGCTGAACACAAGTCAGCTGTCAACCTCTCTGCTGAATTGTGAGAGGTGGTAGCCCTCCTTGAGGGGGTTGAAAAGAGGTAAGCCTCATCCTGCCGGTAAATGGTAAATGGTAAATGGTGCATTTATATAGCGCTTTTAATCCAAAGCGCTTTACATAGATTGTGCATTACATTCACCCATTCACACACACATTCATACACCGGTGGCGGAGGAAGCCTTGCAAGGCACCAACCTACTCACCGGGAGCAATTAGGGGTTCAGAGTCTTGCCCAGGGACCCTTCGACATTAACTCAGGGGGAGCTCGGATTCGAACTGGGAACCCTTCGGGATTTATACCCTTCGTGCTCTAATACCAGTTTCTCTACCCCTGAGCTATGCCACCGCCGGTACACAGCCTTTCCACCGCCAAGACTCATGCAGTGCCTCCTCGTGGCCAAACACGGATACGTGTCCTTGCGAACACTAAACCAAACTGCAGGGGATCGGGGAGCAGCATTGGGCCCCATAGGTGAGGTGCGCAGGCCCACCGGTGTGTGGACACGCACTGGCGCCTTGCCAACCACTGTCCCAGCTATGGGTAAATAGCAGGGGGGGAGGGGGGCGGGTGGGGCTCATAGCCATGGTAGGCAACCTCCTCCCTGCGGCACGTTGCGGAGCAACTTTTTGGTCTTGGGTGTGAAGAAGACCCCTACAACGTTGCGAGGCAACGCTATCCTCTTCCTGCTGGGCTCCCCCTCCTCCTCCTCGTCCTCCTCTACCTCCGTCGTTTTGTCCTCTGTATCATCCTCTTCTTCCTCAGAAGTGGATTCATTCTCTTCTTCCTCAGAAGAAGTGGATGCGTAATCTGTAATTATATTTAAAAAAAAAAAAAAGGTCAGAACGGTATTTGATGAGTTATGGGCCTAAACTGACAGGGCATGTCAGTGAATATTTTGTTCAAGAGAATGTTTACAGCATTGGTACTCACCGCTTTGATCCCTGTATTTAACAACAATGTCGTTGTTGCTGGTGGAGCCGTCGGTCAGTTCGCCCTCCTGCTGTTGCCCCACAGGAGTTCGCAGAGGTGCCGCCACCTCTGCCACCTCCTCCTGCGGCACCTCTGCCAACTCCTTCTCAGCAGAGGACTTGTTTTCCGCAATCCTCTTTAGGACGTTCTCCAGCCTTGAGAATTCAGTCGCTGTAACTTTGGACAGTTCCTTGAAACGTGCCACCATTTTGGCACGTTCAAGAAACAATCCAAAGTCCGCAATGTAAGATCTGACTGTGAATGGCTTGCAGGTTTTTTGCAGTTCACTGAAGTAGCTGTGAAAAGAAAAGTGCATATGAATTAAATAATACCTAAGGACTTCGGCGTGGCTCGCCTTCTGTCTCAGGTTTTCTGATGTCCTGGGATTTTTGGGGCCTTTTTTGGGCCTAGATGTCAGGTGGGTGACCAGGTCTTTAGCTATGAGGGCTGTAAACATAAACATAAACATATTCTTGAGTGAAGACAGGATTAGTCACAAACGCATTCAATTAAACAATGGTAAACATGAAAGAGATACTTACAAACGAGGGTCTCAGTCTCGTCCCGAGTGGACTTTGACCTCGCCTTTCTGCCCATCTGCTTCTTAGGGGTCTTCTTAGGGGTCAATACCTTTTTGAAGGCCTCCAGCTCGAAGACCTTATGCCTAAGGGCCACGTTCTCATCGTAGAGTTTCATTGCATAGGCCCTCATTTTAACGCAGCGCTCTCGGGAGCAGTCTGGAGTTGAATTTAAACAAACTTAATTAATACAGATAGATATCCTTGTGGTCAGGGTTAGCCCACATTGATTTGGTTAGGCACAATTTCATATCAATCCCTATGTTAAAAGACCCAATGAATGCAATATAACCTATATTGAAGGGTAATTGTTCTCACAGTTTGGAGGTACAGGGCCGGGGTCTCCATGGTGATGGTGTGCGCCTGACGAGGAGGGGACCTCGCCATCATCTGCCTGTTGGTTTGCTTCGACCCAGAGGTCAGCAATTTTTGTTGAAACAAACATCATTAATGTAGTTGTCCTTAAAGAACAAAAGTATTTGTATAATTGGAAAGGCAATCATTCTTACTCTGCTGTTCTGGGTCGGCATCACGCTGTGGAGATTTGGGGGTCTGAGGAGCCGGAGGGGATGGGGGAGGCTGTATTGCCTGAGCCGGGGGGGTCAAGGGCTGCTGCAGCGCCTGAGCCTGAGGGGTGGCTGGTTGTGGGGGAGCCAGAGGGGCAGGGGCGGCCGGTTGAGGGGCGGCCGGTTGTGGAGGAGCCAGAGGGGCAGGGGCGGCCGGTTGTGGGGGAGCCAGAGGGGCAGGGGTGGCCGGTTGAGGGGGAGCTGGTTGAGGGGCGGCTGGTTGAGGGGTTAAAACAAACATTATTAAAGTAGTTGACCTTAAACAACACAAGTAAACTTACAAATGGAACGGTAATTGGACCTACCGTGTTCATCCAGGTCCAAGCTGCTGATGAGCCTCACCCCTGAGGCACGTAGTGCACCCAATTTTGCCACAGTAAGCAGTCTTTTTGAACCAATCAAAAATCTCTGCTTCTCTTCCCCCTTTTGAAAAGCAATGTACAGCCAGGTCAATCACAGGATGTTGGGTCAATGAGATTCCTATAAACTTGAATTCTACTTTGATCCCTTGCAGGATTATTAACTTACTTCTAGGTGGTGGTGAACAGCTAAATGCCTATCCATCCTGGCCTCCTCCCTCCTGCCACAAAGAAGGCAGACCAATCGGTCTCCTTTGTGGACTCTAGAGTTGCAAAACAAGTGTAGACAAGGTATGTCAAATCAGTATGTGTAGAAAGCAGTTTAATGGTATTACACCATTAAACAACAATCATTTTCTCATCAAACAATGACACTGCTGGAGTCAACTTTATGCTTAGCCGGGGGCCCAGCTCACACATGCCCTGGCCATACTGCAGGGGATCCCAGGCCCAATTCATATGGTACGATCAGTAGTGCTTTCATTTGGGCTCAACAACAGATCCAAGGGTACAGCCCAAACCCTCCAAAAATACGTTCAGAACCTCCAGGCACAGGCCGTTAAAACATTCCCAAATGCTTCCATCTTCCTCCCCAAAATCCCCTACTCCCCCAATATCCCTGAGGGAGAGAGGACTCGGTTGGACCTACTCAACACCATAATCGGGGACGGACCACACATCCCAGCACTACCGGCCACGAGTTTTGCGACCCAGGGAGACCAGACACATTGGTCGCAGCACACGGCTTGGCCCATCCTCAGCACTTGGAGGGTGGCTTTAAACTGCCAGGGCCCCTCTCTACTCCAGGGAAAGAGAGGGGCGAGGTTCTAAACCTCTCAGAACACTGTGTCCTTTCCCCGGCACAGATTGCCCTACTCAGCAACGGCCTTTCGTTTATACCCACCCTAAACACCACCCCTGGGCCGGACCGCGGGGTCATCCTCGAGGAAAAGGTCCCTCAAGCTGGCGGGTTTCTTCGGGGATGACTCCGCGTGTCCTCCGTCCGCACACACCCCTTACACGGGCAAATCCTCTTGGGAGCCAGAGCCAGAACAAATCCCCGTACCAATACGGAGACTTATCCGTAAGGACCTCCACTCCATCCGGACCCTCCCACCCCCCACCCCGGCACCACACAACCTCACCCGGGAGGAAGTGGTAGCCCTAAATTCCCTTAAAAAAGACCAACAATTGGTCATCAAGCCAGCTGACAAGGGCTCCGTGGTGGTTGTCATGGACAGGGCTCAATACGTGGCGGAGGCAGAGAGACAACTCAATGATACCCGATATTACCAAAAAATCCCGGAGCCAAATTTCCCCCTAGCAGCCACTAAACTAAATTCCATTTTGAAAACCCTCTCCAACCAAGATTTCATCACCCCGAAACAATTCAATTACCTTTCGGGTGATGCACCACCACAACCCTGTACGATCTATTTTCTCCCCAAAATTCACAAAGACCCCTCCTCCTGGCCAGTCCCCCGTTCCATTCCCGCAGGAAGACCTATAGTGTCTGACTGCGGGAGTGAAACAGATAGGATTTCTGAATACTTAGACGGCTTCCTCAACCCCATGTCTACTCTGCACCCCAGCTATCTTAAAGACATGTATGATTTCCTGGCCAAAGTCTGAGCCCTGTCCCTCAACCCCAACGGACCTTATGTTCTCTATCGACGTTGCCTCCCTATATACAAATATTGATTCGGCCCAGGGATTGGCAGCGGTGCGAAAGGCATTTAATTCGAACCCACAACCTGACCGTCATGATAACCTAATTCTTGAACTCCTGAGCATAGCCTTGCTCACCAACGAATTCACCTTCAACAACCAGACCCCCTAACCCTAACCCGACGGACCGTGTTAGAGAACAGTTTGTCAACATTTGATAGACGATCTGTTTTGTCAACAGCACATTGATTTGTTTGTTCGAGTTGCATCATCAAGAGATATTGTGAGAAGAGATTTGTTCCGAAATATCTCGCCACCATCGGTATCGACTACGGAGTCACAAAATGGCGTCAAACCGTCCTTATCTCAGGAGCGCAGCTCGTCTGAGCCGGAGCCCAGCGATGGGGGAGCAGCAGACCGCCCCTGCCACCACATCAGCTGGAGCTGATTTGACATGGAAACAAAGAGAGGCTGAAATGGAAGATCTGGTCCGCGTTGCTGTGGATACCTTGGAGGAAGACCCGTCGCGCTATACCTTCATGGTATCAATACTTGGACTAGTGCAATTATTCACGACGGGCTTCCTCCAGGATGCCTGCATTAAAGGCATGAAGCAGGTCGCCGCCAAGGCTGCCGCCAAGAAGCGTCGATGCTGCATAAAACCATCATCCAGACGGGAGCAGATGGAGGAGGACCACCCAACAACATCCACAGAGTCGGAGGGGACGAAGATGGCTGCCGATGGGTTCGCTCGGTGCAGCCCACAGCAAGCTCTCAAACGTTATATGAAATATAGGCGCGCGCCAACTATTATTATATATGGCAAATCCATAATACCACTATGGATCACTTTAATCGCGTTTATCGTCCTGCTCCAGACACGCTGCCTCACCATCGGCGGCTGTGATAGCAGCGGCTGCTACGCACCGGCAAAAAACAGCCAACTCCTGTTGTTCACAGGGCTACTGAGAAATGGACTTGCCAGTCCTCCCTCCAAAAGAGAGGAGAGGGAAACATCACGTTCCTGCAACGTTCTGACCCGAATCGCCATAATCCTGCTCTTGGCCGGTGATGTGGAATGGAATCCCGGACCACAGCCGGCACCACCAGAGCATGCTAGCGTGGCTAATATGCCACCAAACAACAACAATGCGACAAACGGAATGCTAGCCAACTCCAGACAGCAGTCGCTAATCTGGCCACCAACTCCTCCTGAAGCAACATACCTGCTGACGTGGTTACATCTACCCCGGCGGTATTCTGTGCATGGCTCGACATCCTCACCGTCATTCCTACTGGTTTGCAGCCTGATGGCAGCTATCCGGCGCCCGCAAGGACACTGGCTGCGTTCCAGGCGGCGACCAGTGGGACTCGATACAGCGGAACCACCGGCTGTGCATGGCTCGACGTCCACACCGCTATCCCTGCTGATCTGCAGCCTGATGGCAGCTATCCGGCGCCCGCAAGGGCACCGGCTGCGTTCCAGGCGGCAGCTAGTACGACACACAGCAGAACCACCGGCCGCAGACAACCTCCAGCGGCTGGGGACTCCATGCTCAGAAGCCTCTGGGTCGGAGCTGAGCCTCTGGATAGCGAGCGAGCAACATCGCCACCCCAGGACGGCCGATGTAGCCTCGGAGAGGGGCTGCCTGCCGCCGCCGATGTTACACCTCCGGCGACTGAGGACGGGTCCATGCACGGAAGACTCTGCTGTGGAGCCGGGCCTCTGGACGACGGGCAAACATCGTCGATACCCCGGGACGGCCGACACCGCCCCGGAGAGGAGCCACCCGCCGCCGGCCACACCACACCTCCAG
Organism: Nannobrachium achirus; assembly: GCF_963921795.1. Taxonomy (NCBI): domain Eukaryota; kingdom Metazoa; phylum Chordata; class Actinopteri; order Myctophiformes; family Myctophidae; genus Nannobrachium; species Nannobrachium achirus. Next base: position 48,091,207 of record NC_137831.1, on the reverse strand, counting down.
CGACTGAGGACGGGTCCACGCTCAGAAGTCTTGGTTTTGGAGCTGGGCCTCTGGACGATGAGCTACCAGCAACGCCACCCCGGGACGGCCGACACCGCCCCGGAGAGGAGCCATCTGCCGCTGGCGGCATCATACCACCAGAGACAGAGGACGGTTCCAAGCTCAGAAGTCTCTATTTTGGAGCTGGGCCTCTGGACAACGGACTACCCCCTCTCCCACAACCCCCAGAGCCACCTATGGCAAAGGTAATACACAGAAATCCTGTTTTTAAAAAAGCACGTAAATCTAAAATTTTTAAAACTCTCAATCATGCTAGAACGGTATGGGACCCTCGGTGCAAACCCAAGGGTTTTTTTCTGTGGCCACATTAATATTAGAAGCATGGGGAACAAATCGAACCAACTGGAACACCTCTTCACAGAGTCCAATATTGATTGTTTGGGACTATCAGAAACTTGGCTGACCAACAAATCCCCCGCAGCCCTGGTGAACAAGCCAGGATACAATGTATTCAGAAAGGACAGAGCACAAGGGGCTGGGAGGGGGGGTGGGGTGGCTCTGTACATCAAGGACACTCTGACATGCAGAGAAATTGTGGTGCCTCCTGACATTAACTTAGTTAATGGCACACCAACTCTAGCGGCTGATAACACCAATTTAGCTGTGTCTAAGAAAGGGTTATCATACCAAAATATAATCTACATATATAGAGCTTTTCAAAAATGCATGGTAACCTTTGCCACCTTTTTGATACCGACAACTTGTATGGCCCATGGACTAAAATCACTATTGAGATAATTGGTCAAAATAACATGTGATTTTGACCATGTTACATTCTCCTTGGTTTTACTTCAATTGAACACTAGATGGCAGTGGCTGCCTACTGTTACTGAAGGCCACAACAGATGAGAGATGCACTTTGAGTGTTGATTTTTATGACCCATTTGTTTGTTTTTCCACTGCTTTGATAAAAGGTGTAATGGGTGCCGTCATCGCCCCCATCACTCTTCTGGGAGGACCCCCGATGTTGTGGGCCGCTTGGTACACAGCGGGCATCGTGGGTGGCCTTTCTGCGGTGGCCATGTGTGCCCCTAGTGAGAAGTTCCTCCTTGAGGGTGCTGGGCCAGTGGGTATGGGTTTCGGAGTGAAAATCGCCTACAACATTGGTTAGTGCACCGTTTCCCAAATAGTGGCTCGGGACCCATTTGTGGGTCACGGACACATTTTTATGGGTCCCTTATTATTTTATTTATTTATTTTTTAATTATTATTATTTCTAAACATTTTAAAAATACTGTACATTCCCCAAAAAGCTAAGATTTTGTTAATAAAAGATCTAACTAGAAGCAGTGCTCTTCCGAGCACAGGTCTCCACCAGGTCAGGCATGTAATGTGTTTTACATAAGTCGGCCTCCTGATGGCGCTATAAAAGGCTGATGTAAAAAATGCAGGGAAAAGGTTTTACCTTGGCTCTAAGGAGTGCGCATACAAAGTTTGACACTAATCGGTGGAGTTATAGGTGAAAACATGAATCGGCCTGTTATAGCGCCACCATGAGGCTGATTTGATTTTTCTTAAGTGGCATTTATTCCTCTGCCTATTGGGAATGTGCATGCACAATTTCACCAAAATCGCACACTGCGTTCAGGATTTCAGGCATTTTATTCAAAACTGACCAATCCTGCAAACTTTGAAAGCCAGTTTTAGCCAATCAGGATGGAATATGGAAAATCTGACAAATCCATGTCGATCACATGACTGTAGAGATACTGTCTACTGATTTACGTGATTTTTGGACAAAATCTGTATTGAGTACTGGCAAAAGTTAGTTTTGCAAAAGTCGGCCTCCTGGTGGCGCTAGAACAGGCCCATGTGAAATATTTGGGGCAGAGGTTCTGAATTGGTGTCGAGGGAGTGTGTGTGCACAGTTTGGCAGCGACCGGGCCAACGGCGCCGGAGATTAGCTGGTAACGGACAAACGGACGGACGGACGGACGCACGCACGGACGCACGGACGGACGGACGGAGGGGAAAACATACTCTCCCTCAGCCTTCGGCTGGTGGAGACAATAAGAAATTCCATGAATTTGAAAACATATGTTTAAGAAATAGTGAAAATAGCCGATCTACAAGCTCACAGCGTGGTGGCCCTCGCACTCTGAGCTTGTAGATCTCCTGTATTCCCTAGTTTGGGTGTACTGGGGCAAATGTCTAATTTCTCTTTTGGGTCATGGGCAAAAATGGAACCACTGGGTTAGTGTTATCAAATTTCATAATTCATTTCCAACACTGCCCTTTGAATTGAATCTGAACTCTGTTTATCTTCCTTTTTTACAGCATGAAACCATAATGTACACCGTGAAATCCTCATGGTTTCTAAGTGTTACACATGGATCATGTATACATTTGACTGTGTCAGTTTTCAGTGTCTGTTATTGTTATTTTCATCCCCATGTATTTCATGTCCCATCCAGGATCGACGTTCCTGCCCCCCCACCGTGGAGGCCTCTACTGGATTGCCATCTTTGGTGGTCTGGTGCTGTTCACTGCTTTCCTCCTGTACGACACACAGATGATGATCAAGAGAGCAGAGACCAGAGACCAGAAATATGACCCCATCGATGCGTACGTGATGCCAGAAAGCACGTAACAATTTTTTTATTACTATATACGCATGAATTAAAGTTCTCAGTCGCCACAACTGATTTCAGTAATTCGGATTCCATAGAAGCCAGCATGTCTTCTATGGAAGCATGTTGCACAGCGAAAATTGCAGATCTACAAGCATTTTTGGTCACTATTTTAAGATTAGGGCATTTGAAGTGGTCAAACTAGCAATATCATTCAGAAGCATCCTCCATAAAATCCTAATGGTCTGGTATATTTCATATAGAAACAAAGGCTCAATTTATTGTTACTGTACATCTTGTGTACAAAGAGTAAAACATATTTTTGTGTGTGTGGATTGTGGAAGTGGGGGATCCTTTCATACACAAATCGCGCACATTAGGACTTGGTCATACAAATATTTTAAGACGTGAGATTACATTTTCCTTTAATACAGTACTAGTACTAATCTGATCTCTGACACATGGGAGGGGGGGATGGATCTTTCATTTATTTGTATCTTGTCTTTCCATACAGGTGCATGGGTATTTACACAGACACTTTGGAAATCTTCAAGAATCTGGTGATGATTCTGGCAGGCGGTGATGTCAGGAAGAAATAAATGTCACCTGTTCCAGAGAGAGATGCAAGAAAAAGGAAATGTATACCCCAGGGGTCGGCAATTAATTTTGGCCTGGGGCCAATATTTTTCCAAGCCATTACATGGGGGGCCAGAACGAAATTTATGATAAAAATTTGATTAAAAAAAATAATAATAATAATAATATTAGGCTACTTGCTACTGTGTCATTATTAATGGTTTAACATTATGCCTGCCCAGATGTAGGCCACATCACATTATGACTGTATGTATTGGAGTGAGAATGTATGGGGGGCGCTGTTATTTGTGCACGCATGTCAGCAGTCTGCTTGATTGCAGGAAAAATTTCACCTGCCGCTAGTCAAACAAAACAAACACACTGAGAAACAATGGCGCTATCCAAAAGTCTCAAGAGGAAAGTGGACAGTGAAAACCGCATTTTCAAAGAGGAATGGACAGAAAAGTATGTTTTTATCTTACCTGCTTTCGTGAATGCAACTCCCGTGTGTCTGATCTGCAAAAGAACAGTAGCTGTTTCCAAGGAATTTAATGTTAGGCGGCACCACGATGGGGATCATGCCGCATTCAAAGTCAGCTTCCCACCACAAACCGAGGCAAGAAAGAAAGAAATTGAAAAACTGAAAAAAGAATATGCATCTCACATCCCAACAGAAAGTTACAAGTGCTTCTCTAAAGGCGTCGTGGTTGCTCGCCAAGCACAACAAGCCCTTCACAGACGCTGAGGTTTTTAAGGAAATGATGGTGACAGTTTTGGAAGAACTTGCCGACGACAAATCTATGGATGGTATCATTACATCAGTCAAACAACTGATACTGTCTGCCAGGTCCGCTACGCGCCGCATCGAGGCTCTGTCCGACGCAGTGGAGGATGTAATTATCGATGGACTCCGTCGTGCGAATGACTTTTCCATGGCAATAGATGAGAGCACTGACAACACAGATATAGCCCAGTTGTGTGACACAGATATAGCCCAGTTGTGTGTTTATGTTCGCTATTTTGATGGAAAAGAGTTCAAGGAAGAGCTGCTGTCTCTCATCCCATTAGAAGGGCACACCACTGCAGACGTTTTATTTGCTAAACTGGAGGAGTTGTTCAGGCTGCATTCTTTGTCATTTGAGAGGGTTAACTTAATTGTGACCGACGGAGCTCCCGCGATGGTGGGAAGGCACAGGGGTCTAGTTAGCAGGTTGAAAGAGCAAGCCCCCAAGATGCATGCCCTGCATTGTCTCATTCACCAAAGTGTCCTCTGTGCCAGGCTCAGTGGTGAGCTGAAGAGCGTTATGAATAAAGTGATGAAAGTCATTAATTTTGTCAGGGCCACGTCAAGCACACAGCATCGTCTTTTCCGAAAACTAGTGGCTGAGTCCGAAGATGCCACCCACGACGATCTGCTCTTACACAATGACGTGCGCTGGTTGAGCAAGGGAAAGGCACTGGAGCGCTTCTGCTCACTTAATGAAGAGGACAAAGCGTTCCTTAAATTGAGCAAAAATAAAGCAGCAGCTGATCACCTCGCCCTTCTCGGAGACGTCAAGTTCATGTCCACTGTAGCATTCTTATCTGATATATTTGGCCACCTAAACCTGCTTAACCTGCAGCTACAGGGGAGGGAGAAAATCATCGTGGATATGGTTGAAAAGCTTGAGGCATTCACAGCGAAGCTGGAGTTGTTAGAGACAGACATAACCTCTGGCAGGCTCCTTCATTTCAGTACACTTAAAAAGCAGGGACCGGGACATGTGACAGATCTGATGACTGACTTTATCAAGCAGCTACGAGACAATTTCACGTCTAGGTTTGATGACTACTTTATCCCAAAAGAACTCATTGCCTTTGTACGTGACCCGCTCACCGACAAACCAGGCGGTGACTTCTCCTCCAAGGCGAAAGAAATGATCCCCTCGTTAGATGAGGCTGCATTGGAAATGGAATTAATTGACTTCCAAACAAGCTCCGTGGTCAGCGCTGCACTAAAAAATGCGGAGTCCAAGAGTGCATTTTGGGTTGCATGCTCGCATGAGTACAGTAACATCAAGAGACTCGCATTTTATGTGCTCACAATGTTCCCATCCACCTATGTCTGTGAGTCGGCCTTTTCATCAATGAATGCAATAAAGACGCACAAGAGGAATCGATTGACAGATAAAAACCTGGAGAACTGCCTGCGGATTAAAGTGACGTCCATATCACCAGATTACAAGAAAATCGTGACCGCCGGGAGATGCCACTTTTCACATAAAGTGAGTACTAAACCTGACCTGTTATTAAAAAGCCTAATTGTAGTTTTAATTTAGTTAATAAATAGCTGCAGGTATTTATGCAACTCTTTCCTCTACAAAATGTGCATTAGTCTACTTAAAGACATGGTGCAACGCTGAATGTAAGACGTCATGGTACTCACTGCAACCAAAACCTGATGTCCAGCTTTACTACTCAGAACACAGAACTTGCCCCTTGGTGCCTAGGCACCACCTTACACTGAATAGATCACTCAACTCTTCCTACTCATGTATGTGGTAGTTGCTATGTTTTTTATGTCCCAGATAGGATCAGTATTGTTTGTACAATACAAGTATCTATTTATAATTCTACAGTCAGTCTCAGTTGATGTTTCAGCAGCTGCAATACACTACAGTATACTATTGTATACCTTTGTTGAAGTTCTGATGACAGACCACAGTTCAGTGTGTTCTACATGACACTTAAAAGGACAGTGCGTTGAATTTAATCGTTTACTATTTGTTGTGTCTTCTTCACTAGGCAATGTAAAAAATATATGGTGTCAGTAATTGTGTAGTGGTGCTTTAATATAGGGGACAAACAAACAAACAATCCTGATCCAGGATTCTGAGATGCAGTGCATCTTGCAACCTTCTAGAAACACATTCTTGTAACCAGAAGGCTGGAAGACCATAACAAGAATAGCAATAGCTACTGTTGAAATGTTTGGCCCAAATCGACTAAAGTTAATTTATTAAAATTCCCAACATTTGTATTCAATTGTTTCATGGGTTTTAACAAAGGCATACATTCTTAAGATAAAAGAGAAGGCAAGCTGTGTAACAGTATTGAACTGCAGTGCCCATATCTGAACATTTACTTTGAGGACAGTTACCCATCTGTATATTCTAAAGCTAGAGTAAAGTTTGCAACAACAATAGAAACTCATCCCAGGAAAGCCATACTGTATGTTGATTACTGAGTAGAACCCGGGATCCCTGAGTTGTTTTGGGAAGAGAATGTTAGTTAAAATTGATTCCCCAACACCCATTGTTGTTGCTGTACATGATATACAGGTGCATTGGGACATTCTTACAGGCCCCTCTCTCTATGCAAGTCTTGTGATTGCCCACAACACACGCACGCACGCACGCACGCACGCACGCACGCACGCACGCACGCACGCACGCACGCACGCACACACACACACACACACACACACACACACACACACACACACACACACACACACACACACACACAATGAGACAGAATAAGTAGAATGTATCCTCTCTGTTCCATGGGAGGTTTGTCTTGCTCATATTCTAAATGAAGGGATTTCAGACTTTCGTTCTGTACAATTCTAACCTGACTTTCGCCAGATAGTTGCAGCAGTGCGTAACGCTCTGCCTTACATCTGGGCTCTCTCGGGCAGACTCGATGTAAGGGGCGGGCCATTTTTTGAATTTCTGTAGCAGGTGATTGGATGTGGCCGTTTCTATCACAGTCTGGGAGTGCCAACTCCAACCACTCATATTGGCCTCATGCATGACTTTGCACCCAGAATCCGCCTCCTGGGTTTCCACGTGGTCTGCAATCAGACTCTATTGGCTCAGAGCCGCTCAGAGCCCGCCCATAGCTGCCGCTGATTGGTCCGGCCCGGGACTTTACGAGTGTTATCAACTCTGGCCGAGCAAGCCCAGATGGTAAAAGCAGAGCGTTATATACGCAATGCTGCCACCATCTGGCGAAAGTCAGGTTAGTGCAATTCTGGTAATTTCCATGCACCTTTGTCTCGCCCTCTTCTCTCTGCTGTAGTCTGAACCAGAGGGTGGCTCGTTAATTTCATGTTGTCTGTTTTGTACTTGTTTTAATCTCAGCTTTCCCTTTATCTTATCACCTCTTTCTCCCTTTCTTGTGTTCTCTGTAGGTTGCGAAAGGTTACAGTAACCGTTTACCTTTTGTGTCACAAAACGCCTTTGTACGGTCAGTGTGTGCACTAAGAGTTGACATTTAGTCCTTTGGCTTGTACAATTGTAGTTTTGTGAGTTTATTCTCCTTTTTTCATTTAACTAAAAAAAAAGGTACTTCACCTGTTTTTACTTTAATCTTGTTTCCTTTTTGCCTTTTTGCAAACATGTTTGTGCCAATTCTGTAGTTTTCATTACATACAGTTTTCTTGAAGGGAATATTTAAGGTTGACTTTTGTAATGTGTGTATTTATCCAAATATTGCTTGGGATGCAGTATTGCAAAGGTATGTTAATACCCCTGTAATACCAATATACCCAATAGTACTGAATACTTGCGATGCTTGGATAAGTTAATACACTACACCTTTGTTGAGTCTTGGCACTAATCATTCTTTCAGGGTGAACACATTGGTCAGAACTCAAGACAGTACACAAGATCATATCACAAGAGTTTATTTTAAAAGAATATACGTTCAGATCGTATATCTCAAAGGTGCTAATGCGATTCTTGTGGTTTACAGGTATACAGAGAGAGTAATAAGCATTATAGGTATTTCAGTAAACTATCAACCAGTAAGACTCCCTAATCGGGAGATAAGCGACCGTTGGTCGCTTATCTCCACAAATATCACAGCCTCCACCTCTCACGTCATACGGGCAGCCATAGTTACACCTGGAATGTTGAATCTCCATATATGGAGATAACCTACCCATCACACAAAGTCTGACCTCACCAGCCCATACCTGGGCATGGACGACTTATATCTCCATATACGGAGATGGCCATATATGGAGATACGATGACATCACAGAGTCCACAGCTGATGATTTGGCGTGATGTCATACAATACACAAACAAGCCCTATATAAAGGGGCAATTCTCACCAGGGAAGAGAGCATTCCCCACTAGCTGAGTATCTTAAGATGGTTGGATGTGATGATAAGCCACAAATAGGCCAAAAGTTTGTTTTACCAATTATCAAGACATACGGGCAGTTGACAGTTTGCCATTGTTACTCATTGAAGTTGAATCTCCATCTGAATCCCTTTTATGCCCATATATGGAGATCCCTGCTCTGAGTATATGACATCACTAATCCCTTTTATGCCCATATATGGAGATCCCTGCTCTGAGTATCTGACATCACTAATCCCTTTTATGCCCATATACAGTATGGAGATCCCTAACAGAATCCATTTTATGCCCATATATGGAGATACCTGCTCTGAGTATCTGACATCACTGTGATGTCACCTGTTTATGCCTAAATATGGAGATCCCTGCTCTGAGTATCTGACATCACTGCGATCTCACCTGTGATGTCACAGTGACACATCACCTCAGTATCTGTGATGTCACAGTGACACATCACCTCAGTATCAGGCGTTACACGTATACATTGAGCAGGGCAAAGGTGTGACGTGTGTGACGGACGGACGGACGGACGGACGGACGGACGGACGGACGGACGGACGGACGGACGGACGGACGGCCGGTGGAGGTTTTCAAACTAAACTGCGACCTTACGGTCGCAATTACAGTATATGAAAGTATATCATTTCTAAGTTCATTCTTTTCATCAAAATATAATTTCATTCGTACCTGTACACTGTATAGATAAATAAACTAGATCAAAACTGGCAGCATACACAGAGCAACAGAAAATGAAATGTGTTGTAGACTAAATACACCGGTGGCACGTTAGATAGAACCACACCCTACAAAGGATACTGCAATTAGCTCGATGCTACAGAGCTTTATAACTGGCTTATGCATGCTTATAAACAGGAAGGCACCTGACCAAGAGGCATTGGAGAAGCATATGTGACTTCATGGAGGACAAACTGACTTCACAGACTCGGTCAAAAGAAAGGATATAATGAGCATTATTACCCAATGTATGCTCCATCATATGATGGATCATGCTTATGCAGCCAACAAAGTCTGAATCAGCGCCCAGTGTGCAGTTTTAGGGCTTGCTTATTTTAATGATCAATCAATGGATTATGTTTCAGCTTGGATCAGTGGAACTAATGCAGTATAGTTGAAGTTCCTATTTAGCCGTCTTAAAAAAACGTACCGGTATTTGTGACATTGATGATTTGCCAATTATAATAGGTTCTACAGGTCTGGAATCACTGGTCTGGCAACGGTGGAACACAACTAGCCATCCAAATGTTAGTTGCTTAATATATAATAATACTGTAATTGATGTAATAGAAGCTCGGCCGCCCGACTGGCCAACTCGGGAACAATGTAAATAGGGGATGAATGCCCTGCCCTTTAATGCAAACCCCATTATACCTGTTGTCATAGGACCCGTTTTGACCATCTGTTTGCCTGTGTCCATTTATGCCCATATATGGAGTTATCTGTTTGTCTGCGTCCATTTTATGCCCATATATGGAGATCTCTGTAGGACCTGTATTGACCATCTGTTTGCCTGTGTCCATTTATGCTCATATATGGAGATCTCTGTATCTGTTTGTCTGTGTCCCTTTATGCCCATTATGGAGATCTCTGTATCTGTCTGTGCCTCCGACTGTGTTGCAGACACAGTGCTGGTTCCCCCTTTAATGCAAACCCCATTATACCTGTTGTCATAGGACCCGTTTTGACCATCTGTTTGCCTGTGTCCATTTATGCCCATATATGGAGATATCTGTATCTGTCTTTTTGCGTCCATTTTATGCCCATATATGGAGATCTTTGACCATCTGTTTGCCTGTGTCCATTTATGCTCATATATGGAGATATCTGTATCTGTCTATCTGCATCCATTTTATGCCCATAAATGGAGATCTATGCAGACACAGTGCCGTTTCCGGAAAACCCTGATGTCAGACATCAGAATCCGAACCTTTCGTGCTGGTTCCCGAAAATCGCGTATCGGATCGGGTCGAGGCCGGGCACTGCACTACCTGCTGCGGCGGGGAACGCGCGTGCCGAATTTGAAATAGGGAATGAATGCCCCACCCTTTAATGCAAACCCCGTTATACCTGTTGTCATACAGTAAGAGCCGTTTTGACCATATGTTTGCCTGTGTCCTTTTATGCCCATATAGGAACATCAGAATACGTAACCATGGCATTTTTGTTGACTCATGTGGCGTACGTGATCTCAGAGCCTTCTATGATGTGATGTCACAATGAGTCAGCGCTTGTGCCGATTTCCTCCGGATTAGCCTGATGTCAACAATCAGCCCCGCATAAGGAGATTCCGAACGAGGTTCTACAGGTCTGGAATCACTGGTCTGGCAACGGTGGAACACAACTAGCCATCCAAATGTTAGTTGCTTAATATATAATAATACTGTAATTGATGTAATAGAAGCTCGGCCGCCCGACTGGCCAACTCGGGAACAATGTAAATAGGGGATGAATGCCCTGCCCTTTAATGCAAACCCCATTATACCTGTTGTCATAGGACCCGTTTTGACCATCTGTTTGCCTGTGTCCATTTATGCCCATATATGGAGTTATCTGTCTGTCTGCGTCCATTTTATGCCCATATATGGAGATCTCTGTAGGACCTGTATTGACCATCTGTTTGCCTGTGTCCATTTATGCTCATATATGGAGATCTCTGTATCTGTTTGTCTGTGTCCCTTTATGCCCATTATGGAGATCTCTGTATCTGTCTGTGCCTCCGACTGTGTTGCAGACACAGTGCTGGTTCCCCCTTTAATGCAAACCCCATTATACCTGTTGTCATAGGACCCGTTTTGACCATCTGTTTGCCTGTGTCCATTTATGCCCATATATGGAGATATCTGTATCTGTCTTTTTGCGTCCATTTTATGCCCATATATGGAGATCTTTGACCATCTGTTTGCCTGTGTCCATTTATGCTCATATATGGAGATATCTGTATCTGTCTATCTGCATCCATTTTATGCCCATAAATGGAGATCTATGCAGACACAGTGCCGTTTCCGGAAAACCCTGATGTCAGACATCAGAATCCGAACCTTTCGTGCTGGTTCCCGAAAATCGCGTATCGGATCGGGTCGAGGCCGGGCACTGCACTACCTGCTGCGGCGGGGAACGCGCGTGCCGAATTTGAAATAGGGAATGAATGCCCCACCCTTTAATGCAAACCCCGTTATACCTGTTGTCATACAGTAAGAGCCGTTTTGACCATATGTTTGCCTGTGTCCTTTTATGCCCATATAGGAACATCAGAATACGTAACCATGGCATTTTTTGTTGACTCATGTGGCGTACGTGATCTCAGAGCCTTCTATGATGTGATGTCACAATGAGTCAGCGCTTGTGCCGATTTCCTCCGGATTAGCCTGATGTCAACAATCAGCCCCGCATAAGGAGATTCCGAACGTTTCGCGCCGGTTCTGGAAAACCGCGCATCGTGTCGGGTCGAGGCCCGGCACTGCACTCCGCGCCGCGGCGGGGAACGCGCGTGCCGAATCTGAAGCCGGTGGGACGAACGGTTCTCGAGATACGCGGATTACAAACACACAGACACGCACGCAGAGACTTCTCGCATTTATAGATAGATGAATTAGGATCAGCTATTTCTGTTAATGATTGTCCTTCCATACATCAAATGTACTTAGCTTATGAAAATCTTAACTTGAAGACTTTTGATCAAACGGAATACAAAATGCATGAGTTTGGTAATGAAATAGACCCTGAAAATAATTTCTTTAATAGTGTAAGTAATTCATGTGAGTATTATAATGAGCAATTTAAAAGTTTTAAAACGGAAGGTGCATTTTCAGTTATCCACTTTAATGGCAGGAGTCTTTACAAAAGCTACTCCAAAATTGAGAAATATCTAAGTACATTTAATAAATTTAATATAATAGCAGTTTCGGAAACTTGTCTCAAAAAAAGAAAAAGGTTATGATGTGGAAATGGAGGGATATGAGCTCTTTACAGTGGATTGGACTCTTAACTCAGTCGGTGCCATATTTAAAGTGGGACCTCTTATGTTGCCGTTTCGCCAACAAAGGGTTAAAAAAATAGTGTGCACAGGTGCACAATAGGGTGCACACATTCGTGCACAGATCATGCACTATGCATACTGTGCATGCTTTTCACAGCTTTCAAACAAAAAAATCCGCTTGGAAATCCGTTCAGGCATTCAGGAGAAAACTGTTTTCTTCAAATGTAAACAAACATGGCTGCCATGTGGTTGGTATGGGGGTTAAACATGCAATTTCGCAATCGCGATCATGCCTGTACATTGTTGGAGGTCCAAAAAGTTTTTTTTCAAACATTTTTTTGAAAAAAAAAAATCTTTTTTTTTTAATTATTTATTTAAAAAAGACGTCCAAAAGACGTCTGGCAGGGAGGTCCATAGTTAAAAAGACGTTTTTATTATAGAGAACGTTTTTTTTGGCAGGGAGGAGTTGCATTATATGTGGACATGGCTTTAAGATGTAACATGGTTCCATCAATGTCGACCACCATTGATGGAATCATGGAATGTGTAACTATTGAAATTGATGTTGCAGATCATAAAAATATCATCGTTAGCTGTGTATACAGAACACCTGGATCTTGTTTGGATACTTTTAATCAAGGACTAGATACCTTGTTTGGAAATATGAGCAACAAGATACACATACTATGTGGAGACTTTAACATTGACCTCTTGAACCCTCATGGGAATCCCAAAATAACAGATTTTATAAATTCAAGATATCGCAATAGCTTATTCCCATTAATCACCAAACCGGTGTGATAGGGATGAAAGGAGGTGTGTTATTTTTTCATTTTTTGTATTATTCCTTTAACTACAATGATGTTTTCTTTTTGTTTCTTTATTTAAACACATTGTATTTTCGTTATGATATTTATGTCGTAATAATACTCCTTTCCCCTAATCATGTCTGTTTTATGAATGATAACTGAATATGCTCCAGAGACTTTACGTGAATGAGGACACTTGATAGGGTAACTAGCAGAGAGGACTCGACCAATGCAGCGAGGGCTGATGTCCCCACTGGCCAACCTAGGCAGCTGGGCAGAGCCCACTGAGGGTATGAATGAGTAGCTGGCTTTCATTCAGGCTGAGCAGGGGAAGAGCACGGGTGTGCTGTGAGAGAGCCAGAAGACTCGTGGGACTGAATGCAGTAGCTAAGCTACGCTAAGTGAGAGACAGACAGAGGGGAAGCGGCACGGATGTGTTGATTACGAGCCAAGGCCCATATGGTTGAGCAAAGTAGCTAAGCTACATTCAGAGACTTTGTGAAAAACCCTGTAGTTACAGAGAACGGAAAGAGCGGAGGGACGATCGCTTGACCTGCCGTTACAGAGAACGGAGTGGTGGCTGCTGTGAGAGAGCGGAGGGACGATCGCTTGACCTGCCGGTGTGAGGGGCGGAGAGGGATGGTCCTACTTGTGTCGCACGTCTGCAACACTCACCGTCCCGGGTGTGTAAGTAACCTTCCTTGGCGACACTTGCAGTCAAACACCGTACCCTTAAAGCGATCTGTGCGGTACCCATGAGCATATAAGCTGGCGGCCCCCTTCTTTTCTGTGTGTTACAGAACGACGTAGGAAGCCTATCCCTGCTGAGCTGTGTGGTTCCATGGTGCTCACCCCCTGGCTACTAATCGTCAAACAGACGATTATAAAGTGAAGTGCTGACGAGTTGCACTTTACCCGAGGATCCAAGAACTCTTAATAATATTTTAACCATTAATAAAGTATGTGTATTGTGTTTTAGGTAGTGGCGCCATTTAGCTTTTAGGTTTTCTTTTAGTATATGCATTTTAGGGTAATTTAGAGTCCCCGCCCTGTATAGGTTAATAAATTTGTACTTTTGTACCCCCCTGAACAAACGTTTGGTGTCAGTTCTCTCCGGGTGTTTGAACCCAATTATTGCTCTCCTCCTTGGTATAATCACGAACCTGTGTCTAGCCTAGGGGTGTTAAACCTTTAATGGTTTGTTGGTTAGAATCCAACTGGCGTTGTCCGGCAACAAAGGTCCCCCTTTTCCAATTGGGTTTATATAAGAATAATCATACAACAGTAATATATTTATATTCCCTTAATGGTAAATGGTTAATAGTATTGCATTGTTATAGTACAGCTGTTTTTGACGTAACAGTAAGACTGGCCCATCTTACACCAAGCAGAATTACACCAGAAACGGCCACATTGATAGATAATATATTCACAAATGCAATAGAAAGCCACACAACAGCCGGATTACTCTTAAATGACACCACTGATCATCTACCTGTCTTTGGGTTTTTTCAACATCTTATTAGAAAGGAAAATAACATTAATATACCTAACATTAAACTGACTAGATGTAGAACACCTGGAGCTGTCGCTGCCCTTGAGGCGGACCATGGAACGAGGTCTATGCCACTGAGGACCCTGACCAGGCCTATGAGGCCTTTCTGTCGACCTTACTTAAACTTTATGACCAGCATTGTCCATTAAGAATATCTAAAAATATAAATAAAACCAGAAAAGACAGACCATGGATCACAAAAGGCCTTGAAAATGCGTGTAGAAAGAAACATATTTTATATAAACTATACATGAAGCATAGAACAAAGGAAGCAGAAAATAGATATACATTATATAAAAACAAATTAATAAGTATTATAAGAGTAAATCAGAAGGATTATTATCATAAGCAATTGGAACAGCACAGGAGTAATATAAAGGGGACCTGGAAGATATTAAATATCATAATTAAAAAAGGAAAAGTTAAAGCAGATTATCCAAACCAATTTAACAAAGATACTAACATTATACATGAAACAAAGGAAATAGTTAATGAATTTAACAAATTCTTTGTAAATGTGGGACCTACGCTAGCAAGTGGAATTGTGGAGCCAAGAGACACTGAAGGCCTAAATGAAAGAAATATTAGATCAAATCCAAGTTCCATATTCATTAGGAGAGTACAAGAGAGTGAAATCCTGGAAATTGTAAACAAATTTCAAAATAAAAGATCTACGGACCACATTGATATAGACATGATGCTTATCAAAGAAATAATAAATTGTATAGTTACACCGCTCACCTTTATCTGCAATAAATCTTTTCAAACAGGTATTTTCCCCAGCAAAATCAAAATAGCAAAAGTAATCCCTATTTTTAAAAGTGGAGACAAACATCTGTTTACAAACTACAGACCTATTTCGCTGCTTCCACAATTTTCAAAAATCCTTGAAAAACTGTTTGTATCGAGACTTGATAATTTCATAGAAAAACATAATTTACTTAGTAACCACCAGTATGGTTTCAGACCAAATAGGTCCACCTCAATGGCAGTTATAGATCTAGTAGAACAAATATCGAAGGTGTAGCAGGATGGGCGTTGGCTACCACTCTGCCCATGGCCCATCCTCCTCCCACTCATTAGTGGGCTGATTGCTGACACTATTTAAGCAGCACACTCTCTGCGCTCGTCAGGTGTCTCTCAGAAGCTGGCCTGTTGGGCTGCAGCTGGCCATGCTCCCCACAGCATGTGCCCTTTAACTCTGGCTGGCCTGTTGGGCTTAGCGTCATATTTTACAGGTATGTGCCTTTCTAGCTGCTAAACAATTGTGCACATATATTGTGTGGTCTTGAACTGACTTAGTGTTGTCATTTTCAGCTAACAGCTACACTCATTTTGAGTGTCTGGCAAGGCGTGCAGTGTCAAACCGCTACGCACACTATTATCCCTACCTGGTTTCCACCGCTGCGAGCATTGTGAATGGTGCGGTGCGCTCTGCTCTCACCAACGCGGTATGTTTATTGTCATTTCTCTGCTTTTGTCTCTGAACTTAAACATTCATTATAAATGGTAGTTTAACACGGCCACTTGTCCCTCCAGGGCCAGTGGCACATCCTGCTGCTTTGTGGGGGTTCTCCACCCTCCAGATACAGAACCACTTCTTGATTCCTACACACCACTCCAACCCATGGCCGGTTAGCTCGTACTATGGGGTTGTGATCTATGGTTGCCCAGTGTTTTGTCTTATTTATTATTCATATTATTTTGGGTTTAATGTTGGTACCACTGGGCCCAACCCCTGTCCAGAAACCCTGACCAATTACAATGAGAACATGGTTTTACTATATTCCACTGAAGTACTGATACAGCGTACTGTGTTTGTTACAGGACCAATGCTGGGAGAGCTACGTTGGGATTTTGGGACGGCCGCCCAGGGGCAGTGGAAACCCCCCTTTGTGGTTTGATATATTGATTTATTTATTTGCTTTGCATTTGCTGTGAATTGGGGACCACTATCCTGGGCCGGTGGCAGGGGCGCTGGAACTCCCAAATCCCAAGGGGAGCTGAGCTTGGAGGAGTTCATGCGTGCGGCCTTTGTATGCCTAGTGAGTCTAGTCTGTGCTTGTGAAACATTTTGGTTCTCAACTGGGGTTCCAAATGGACCACAGGTCTGTAACTGAGTGTGCAAATGTCCCTTGTACACTGAAACCGGTTCAAAAACATTGGTAGCACTTTACAATAATGACCTGTTATAAATCATTTATAAACATTTATAAGCAGTTTATAGATGAGTAATAAAACATGAACAAACTGTTTATTTACATTTGTAAATGTTTAACTAAACATTTATAACTGTTTTAAACATCATTTACATGTTATTAGTAAGGTATTAGTAAGTAGTAAATGAATCATGAATAAACCATTTATATACATTTGTAAATGCTTACTATATCATTTATAACCAATGCTAAAATTCACATAATGTGTAGGTAGGAATGCATTTACAAATGTCTGTTAAGGTGACCTCCATGTGTTGTTCATGTTTAATATACGCTTTGTAGATGTTATCAAGAGCCCTAATGTAAAGTGAAGACTATTCATTGCGACCGTGAGGTCGCAAGTTACTATAAAAACCTCCACTGGATGTCCGTCCGTCACGTCACGTCACGTCACGTCACGTCACGTCACGATACACTTTTGGCCCTACTCTTATCTCTGGCACCGTTGCCCCTATCCATGCCAAACTTTGCACACACTCCTTGGCTGCCAAACCACAACCTCCACCCCTGATTTCTCACATGCCCCTCTTCTAGCGCCACCATGAGGTTGCTTATCTCCTTACTGGTTATTTATATCTGTCTGTTAATGTGGCCTCCTTGTTTGTTCATGGTTATGCTTTGTAAAACATTCCTTAAATATCTATAAATCATTAGTAGATGTTATCAAGAGCCCTAATGTAAAGTGAAGACTATTCATTATTTACAACTGTCTGTTAATGTGGCCTCCATGTTTGTTCATGTTTAGCAGTTTGGCAAGTTTGGCATGGATAGGGGAAACGGTGCCGGAGATAAGAGTAGGGCCAAAAGTGTGATGTGACGTGATGTGACGTGACGGACAGACTGACGGAGGGACTGACAGGGGGAGGTTTTCATAGTAACTTGCAACCTGATGGTCGCAATGAATAGTCTTCACTTTACATTAGGGCTCTTGATAACATCTACTAATGATTTATAGATATTTAAGGAATGTTTTACAAAGCATAACCATGAACAAACAAGGAGGCCACATTAACAGACAGATATAAATAACCAGTAAGGAGATAAGCAACCTCATGGTGGCGCTAGAAGAGGGGCATGTGAGAAATCAGGGGTGGAGGTTGTGGTTTGGCAGCCAAGGAGTGTGTGCAAAGTTTGGCATGGATAGGGGCAACGGTGCCAGAGATAAGAGTAGGGCCAAAAGTGGTGGAGGTTTTTATAGTAACTTGCGACCTCACGGTCGCAATGAATAGTCTTCACTTTACATTAGGGCTCTTGATAACATCTACAAAGCGTATATTAAACATGAACAACACATGGAGGTCACCTTAACAGACATTTGTAAATGCATTCCTACCTACACATAAATGGTTTATTCATGATTAGTTTACTACTTACTAATACCTTACTAATAACATGTAAATGATGTTTAAAACAGTTATAAATGTTTAGTTTAAAACATTTACAAATGTCAATAAACAGTTTGTTCATGTTTTATTACTCATCTATAAACTGCTTATAAATGTTTATAAATGATTTATAACAGGTCATTATTGTAAAGTGCTACCAAAACATTTAATTTCAAGTACACCCATAACTCTGACTTTAGTATGAGACAAAATGACCTTCCAAGGTTGTCTTTAGAGCTTGTTGGTGGTCTGTAAATCCTTCATTTCAGTAATCACATCCTCTTGTCCTTTCAGACTTCCCGGCCAGAACACCGAAGCCCCAGCCCCAGGAACTATGTGGAACTATGTGTGTTAATAATGTGTTTTTTAATTTTTTGTTTAAATAAAGTGATGATGCATTTAAAAAGTATTTATGTCATATTGTTTATGTCCCAAAAAGGTCTTTCAAAAGGTTTGAGGCTAAATTACCACTCCTGAATAGAGATCCTCTCATTTTTGAATGGCTCTCAGAGCATTTTCAGCTGCAGTATAAAATTGGCCTGAGGGGGGGTGGCGCAGTTCTGTCCTTTGTGTGTGCAGATAAGCACCCCAACCAAACACTACACGAAAAGTCTTAAAAATAATAAAAAAAAAAAAAAAAAAAACATTTTTTAATATTTATTTCATTTCGATTATAGTTATAGTTTTCTTTCTAACATATTCCAACCATTATAAACGGAATATTATTATCCAGCCATGCTACAATACACTGCATCTAGAGAGAAGCTCCATGGGTTAATCTCAGGGTTCAAGCAAAGTTCAAAGGGAAAGTGACAGTTGGAGTTGCAGCATGCTGTGGAGCATCCACAACGAGACTGGACTAATAGCCTACTACAGATTAGAAATTAGTTGTTTAAGTTTAACATGGTAGCGCGACCAAAGCAAGCAGAGTACAGCCCCCGGTTCTGGACAGTTCACAACGATTAGAAGTCATTAAAAGACGGTGGATTGTTTGGAGCTAGCCTGCTAGCCTCCTAGGCTAGGCTGCCTAGCCGACCCTGGAAATGGATTATTGTTTAACGAGACATACAGCAGATACCAGCTTGGTGAGTCAATGGATGTGGCAATTGTGAAATGCTGTGTTGCTGCAACGTGCACGTGGGTTTGCGTTGTCATGGTAATTTGGCTGCTCAGCTGCAGTGAAAGCCGTCTGGGATTATTTCTTTTCATTCATATTTTTTATTGGAAAGTTCAGGCATATCACATCAGTGCATATAAAACAAGCTTATACAGCAACATAGAGGAATATCCTATTCTCAATATACAAGTTTTATCTCAAAAACTTTTTCTTTTTTTTTTTTTTTACAAACAAACATAATTTTAACATCTTGCGTCTTCTAGTTTGGGGGGGGGGGGGGGGGGGGGACCTGGACGCTGGACTCTGACTACAGCGCGGCCCTGGGCTGCTCCAGCGTCCACTGGAACAGCTCGACCAGGGCATGTGGTTTCCTCGCCCTTGCGCCCTGGTCTGAGGCAAGTGCCGGAGACGAAGACCTCCCACCCATGGAGCGATGGGGGGTCACCAACACAAAAAAGGAACTCGTCGGGAGGATTTGGCGCCTAGTGGACCAGGTGCAAGCCTCCGACGAGGTCCTTGGCGCTGCCCTTCTGAAGGTCCTCCTGGACGACATCTATTATGACCATCCACCTGACATGGACATGCTCAGGAACAAAGATGCCCCACCCCCACTGGACTGGATCAAGGACTCGCTGAGCTACCCGGCTCTAGTCAAGCTGGGTCCTTGATCATGCAAAACATTTCAGGTGGGTCAAAGGGGTCACCTTTGGCCGGGCACTTAACATTGTGAGAGGAGCCAGACGGGACCAGCCAAACTCCTTCTTGTAGGATTGGAGCAGGCGGAGCTGGTTTGGTTCCCAAAACTAAAGTTTTGGACAGAAGGACGCCAGTATGACGCCTATTGGGACATGCCTGACTGGGTGGTCGTACACAGGGAGGGGGCAAAGCCCACAATTGACACGGCCCCTTTGATCACCTGGTCAAGCAAGGTCGTGGACCTGATCGTCACCAAGGGCATCATTTACGAGGCGAAGGCATCACTGTGGAGGGAGAGGGGCTTGCCTTGGATGGCGCAAGTCCTGGAAAGGATCCCTGGGGAGCTGTTGAACAGCAGAAAGCTGGCGGTTCAGGAGCGAGTCCTGAACACACTGGCTTTGGTGTCAGTGGTAGGAATGGCCATGAACAGGCAGTTCATCGTCTACCCCAAGGTGACGCAGCTCCTGGGCCACCTGGCCTTCACCCAAGAGGGCCTTAGGAACCTAGGCATCTTGGGGACCTTCACCCAGTTTTCGTGTATGACACAACAGGGAAAGGTGGGGGTTTACTGTCTGGGAAATGATATTCACTGGAAGCTGGCAGTTCCCGAACCTCCCAAAAGGCCAACGGAGGCTGAACCACAGGCCCCACAGGAGGAGCCAGACGACGAAGCAGTCGAGGCCCTCCTTGTGGAGGAACAACCATGGCCACGACCCATGATCAGGGACCCCCAATGGGTAGACCCAAATGCTGAGGTTAGGGTGCCGAGGGACCTTCCTCTAATGTTGCCCACGAACACCCCGGAAACGGTGGACAACAGAGGAGGAGTCGAGGATTCCAATGGAGGGGGCCAACTTGGAGGCCTGGCACACTTACCTGGCGAAATGCGCACTTGATAATGTGGCAGCGAGGGGCTTTAAGGGATTTCGCCTAAGAAGGGACAGGCTAAGGGCAAGCCGTCAGCCCGTTCACTAAATTGACAGGCTAAGGGCAAGCTGTCAGCCCGTTATGTTGGGTTTTATTTAGTCTTGTGTGCAAAAAAAAACAAAAAAACAAAAAAAACTAAACAACTAAAAAACTAAAAATAAATAACAATATACAGCTGACTTGGTGGTAGTTTTTTTTGTTATCTTTTTAATCCCCCCCCCCCCCCCCCCCCCCCCCCTCTGTGTTAACCCTAACACTAACAGGGAGTTGAAGGCATTCAAACATAAAAGGGCAAGGCTGCATAAACGGGCCGGCCACTAATTTATGTTGGTTGCATTTTTATACTCCCCCCTCCCCTATTTTAAGTTCATCCCTTCCTTACCCCTTATAGTCGCCAGAGGCTGGACATTATTTTTTTCTATTTTTGTTTGTGATGTCTGTCTTGTGTGTTAAAAAAAAAACTAAAAACTAAAAAAACTAAAAAACAAAAAATACAAAAAAACTAAAAATAAATAACAGTATACTGTATACTGTATGGTAGGGTTGTTCTCTATTTTTTAATCCCCCCCCCCTACCACTATTTTAAGTTCATCCCTCCCTTCCCAAGAGTCGCCAGAGGCTGGCCATTTTTTTTTCTTATATATCTGTGTGTGATGTCTGTCTTTTGTGCGTGTGTGTGTGTCTATGTAAAAAACTAAAATACAAAAAACAAACAAAAAAAAACAAAAAAAATATATATATACTCTACTATACCAGAATTTGTGGTAGGTTTTTTTAATGCCCCCCCCCCCCCCTACCACTACTTTAAGTTCATCCCTCCCATCCCCGTAGTCGCCAGAGGCTGGCCATTTTATTTTCAGTTATTGTCTTTGTTTTATATTAAAAAAAAAAAAAAAAAAAAAAAAAACACCCCCACATGGACTCTGCCTTGACGTGGCGTGGAGGCTTAAGTGCGTCTTTGAGTCACATCACCGACTTAACAGTCTGTGATGTGACTCAAAGACGCACAACTAAAGAGTCCAAAGGGATACTAGAACTAAAGAGTCCAAAGGATACTAGAGTCTAATCCCTTGATATAGAGATGTGCCCCCTGAAGGGCCGAGTGCACATCTTAGTGAGCTTAGGGGAGCAATATTTAACAGTACCATACATACATGACTGACCACTCACTAGGGGGCAGCACAGTGTACTATCAAAAATACCAGAGGGGGGCAAAACTTGTTAGTATAATAAAACATCACAAGGGGGCTGTATAGTAAAGTATCAAATTGTGGCGCGAGTGACTTTTCCAAAAAATGAGATAAGGAGGCACTTCCGGTTTGGTGAAGGGCACTTCCGGTTTGCACCAATTAGGGTTAAGGACTCTCAAACATGCGATATGACACACCCCACATGTCTCTAGGACATATGGTTCTTGAGATAAGGAGGCACTTCCTGTTTGGGGAAGGGCACTTCCTGTCTGCACGGGAATCTCAAACATGCGATATGACGCCACAATTGTCTCTAGGAACACACGGTTCCTGAGATAAGGAGCCACTTCCTGTTTGGTGAAGGGCACTTCGGTTAGCACCAATTAAGGTTAAGGACTCTCAAACATGCAATATGACGCCTCCCACATGTCTCTAGGACACACGGTTTCCTGAGATAAGGAGCCACTTCCTGTTTGGTGAAGGGCACTTCCGGTTTGCACGAATTAAGGTTAAGGACTCTCAAACATGCGATATGACGCCTCACACATGTCTCTAGGACACACGGTTCCTGAGATAAGGAGCCTTCCTGCAGTTGGCCACCAGGGGGCGTGACTATCTTTTCCAAAAAGTGACTCGGAGCATGTTTCAGATGATTTGGAGTCGAATGGTAATGCTTTGTAGTGAAACGTTTTTCGGGTCGCAAAAGGTCTGGACTTAAGAGATTTGTGGCAATTGTGAAATGCTGTGTTGCTGCAACGTGCACGTGGGTTTGCGTTGTCATGGTAATTTGGCTGCTCAGCTGCAGTGAAAGCCGTCTGGGATTATTTCTTTTCATTCATATTTTTTATTGGAAAGTTCAGGCATATCACATCAGTGCATATAAAACAAGCTTATACAGCAACATAGAGGAATATCCTATTCTCTTTTTTTTTTTTTTTTTACAAACAAACATAATTTAACATCTTGCGTCTTCTAGTTTGGGGGGGGGGGGGGGGGGCGATGATGACGTCATGATCGGCAGCAAATCTGGACAGCCTGTTTTGAGAACCCGTGGGATACTTTTAACCTTCGCCTTCCCAAAACCAGAGAAAGACACAATGGTCAAGAAATGGGACTTTGTGAGGATAGAAGGTGCTAGTGGGACCCCAAAAAAAGGTTTTAAAATAGGAAAAGTGTCAATCCCCAGAGAAGCTAAAATCATGATCGAAGAAATGGGAAATTGAACAAGTGTTTTGAAACTAAGTTTCTGGGAGTACTAATTGATAATAAATTAAGTTGAAATCGCATATAAACAACCTAAGGACAAAGATATCCAAAAACTATTGCTATAATGTACAGAATGAAAAACCTCATAAATCAGAAGTCACTTTACATGCTCTATTGTTCCCTCGTACTCCCATGCATCAGTTATTGTGTGGAGGTATGGGGGAACAATTATGAGTCCGTAATAAAACCTATATTCCTACTCCAGAAAAAGGCCATCAGAATTGTCTGCCAATCAGACTATTATGCATCAACCAATCCACTATTTATTAACCTTAATACTTTAAAACTACAAGATATAGTTGATTTAAATACTGCTATTATAATGTTCAAGGCACACAACCACCTGCTTCCAAGCTGTGTTCAGGAGCTGTTCCAGCCTAGAGAGAGCCAGTACAATCTGAGAGGAACTGCCATGTTCATACAAACCGATGCAAGAATAAATATCAGAGATAGATGTGTATCAGTTATAGGGGTAAAATTATGGAATAACTTAGATAAAGACTTAAAAAACAGTACATCAATAAATACATTTAAAAATATGTATAGGTCAAACATAATAAATAGATACAGAACATTAGTATAACTTAAAATGTATTAGCTGGTGTATAGTATATATAAATATATATATATATATTAGTAATACATAACTGACACTATATAACAAATAATTGAAAAGGTCAGTTTCTTCCATTTCTCTTCTGTTTTTGTTGTCGCTTCTGTTTTTGTTGTTGTTTTGTCAACTCAAGTGATGTTAATTTATTTACCTTTTGTGCATTGTTGTTTCTGTTTTGTTGTGTTTTTGTTTGTTTGATTGTTTTTTGTGTCTTTCAGTCTTGTTTATGTCATTATATGTTTTTCTGTTTTTGTTTGCTTATACTCTTTCGAATATTAAGTTTATTTACACGTTTAAAAGGGTAAGCATAATAAGCTTAGGCTTCAGCTTATACCCTTTTGGTCTGATTTGCTTTGTTTTTTTCTCCCTATGAAAGGGAAACAATGAACTGTATTGTTTTAATCTATCACAAAAGACCAAATAAACTACTACTACTACTACAACCAGGTTAAAACAATGTTTGTTTCCAAAGGTCAAGCACCTCTGCCAAGTCCAGCTGATGAAGAGCACGCTGGCACTTCAGCAGGTGAGGGCAATAATGGTTCATAATTTTAAGAATACATGCTACAAGGCTCACATACCAAGCAAACAAACATTGAGTTTTTGGCTGAAACAATGAAGAGAATTGATATGAAATTGGTTGCCCAATATTATATCAAATCCATTTTTTTTTTCACCCAATAACTGAAGAGAAATCCCTTGACCACATTCATCACGGTGTCTCCCGTCAGCGACCCGCACCGGGATGTGTGTCCCATTGACGGAGGACGCACCGACGGTCTCAGACTGCCCCACATGTACTTCCAGCTGTCAAATACCATATGCCCTTTCATGGAAACCTTGTGCGTCTGATTATTATTACTCTTTTGTTAAATAATTGAATAATTGCCCTTGTTTATATTATATTTATTTGGTTTATGTTTTATATACATGCATGCCGTTTTCTGTTGGGTTGTTTTTCATTAAAGCATGTAAACTCCAGCCTACCCGTTTTCTGTGCAAGGGAACTTTACAGCTCAGGTTCAAATGGTTACGGGTCAGCGGGTTCAGGTTCAAGTTCAACTGCAGGCAAGGGGAGACTGAAGTGAGACTGTAGCCTATAGCCTGACAAAATGGAATAGCCTTGAGATAATTTCTGAATGAACACACCAATACCTACGAAAGCCTTTTGCATGGTCCAGGAATGACGGAGTGGAATGTGGAGGAAAAAAGAGAGGTAATGTGTCATATTTTGCCTAGAATCAGACAACATGCTGTTCTAGGCAGGCCTCTCCGTCTGTAATAAAGCATACGACTAAATTACCATAGGACATAATAAAACGCAGCCTACATTAAATGCAACAATTTACTGATTGAAATAAGCTTGCTTACCAGGCAGATAACTAACGTAACTATAACTCCACATTGTTATGTGGAGGTGGAACCTGCAATTCAGCTTGCTGCCTTCGGTAGTCACCTAATACTCTTTCCTCATGGAATTCTAACATCACTCCATGACGCATGGCATGGAGTGATGTTCCACTTTAACAATGGAAGTGAGTCGCACAGTAAACGTATGCATGTTGTCAGTCTTTGTTATTATTTGTTATGTGTTATTATATAGGCCTATTTAAAACACATATTTACCACTTAATGCAAATAGTTTGCCCTATATGCAGTATTACAGTATAAAGTATTATGTAAACATACACAAGTTAGAACATGGAGCTGTGGGAGTGGACCTCTGGATAAGACATCAGTATGGATTTAGTCATTTGCCCCACACTACCTTGAGATTATTTCTGTTAATCCCATGTTAATGTGTTTCCTTTCCCAGCAAAGATGTATCAGCATATTCATCTTTTCTTAATGGAGACATGTATGGTTGGATTTGTGGATCGGTTTTTTGTTTATTTTAGTATGAACTGTGAAAATAAATGAAAAGATCAGTATGGATACTTTAACGTATTCAATAAAGTTATTAGGCCTATATGAACAACTGAAATAATTTCTTATTATTTCACCCCCATTCATACCTGATTGATCGATTGACTGAATACTTTATTAGCAGTTTGCATAGGAAAAGCACAGGATAGTACAGATCAGAAAGGCCTACAAGTTCTACTAGGATTTTAACCCAGCAAACACTATGGCTTGTTTACATTGGGGTCTTTTGTACTCAATTCATTAACAATACTATGCAGCACATCATGCAACGGTCAGAAATCAGAAAAAAAAGGTAAATTTGTTCATAGTTGATATTGTATTTGTTCATAGTTAATATTGTATTATTTTTTACCCATAAATATGGAACTTGCATGTATCTGGTGTATCCATTAGGTTAAAATGTCTGTGCCTCTGAGGCTGTTATCAGTATTGTTTTGGTAGAATGCTATATTAAGTTAAAGGAGCTATAGTCAACTTTTTCATTGTAGGGCCGACACTTTGTTTACATCCTAGTCTATAGACTGGAATGTAAACAAAGTGTCGGTCTGACAATGGCCAAAATGATTAATTTTATCATTATTTTACGCTTTTTGTGGTCATTTTTGAATAGAAACACATATATGAAGCTGATTCTTTTACAACATATTTTCGAAACATTATTTTAATTTTAGCATCCATTTTTCAAGAAAAAGTTGACTATAGCTCCTTTAACCTCAGAGTTGTTTAGAGTTTTGGTGTCACACTGCAACCCTGGTTGCCCAGGAAACACACATGTTGGACTGACAGCTTGACGTTAAGATGTCAGTCACAACCCGCTATGTGTATAAAACCTGCGTAGGCCTACAGTATGTATCTCTGTGTTAACGTAGGAAGAATTGATCTGGAACCATGCCTTTCCAATGCTTCTAACATTCCTTCCTGGAATAAACCCAAATACTATTATACCTGGGTTGTTTCCTCTATTTATTGATTTAAATAATTATTTCACTGTCGGATAGATATGGGGTAATCAAAATGAAGCTGTCAGGGGGGTCCCTGGAAAAACATATTTTGAGATTTGGGTCTGTGGCTAAATACATGTAATTTTACAGAAATACTGCTTTTAGAAGCTTAGGATTTAGAAAGCATTTATAGAATTGGGTCAAAATATTTCAAAGGCTTGCACACATTTTCAAAAATAGCAAATCTACAAGCTCACAGTGCTTGTGTTTGGGGATGGTTCATTTTTCAGGTGCCAAACTAGCTAGCTAGTAGCCACAGGTGTGACTGCTTAATCATCAGCCATCCCTGCGGGAGGATTTTGAAGAGTTTTAAGTTAAATCTGATTCATCTCAAATCTGAAACATATAGCCACAATCTGATTGAGTCAGGTTGGTTTTAAATGCAGTCTGAACAAGGGTAAAGGGGAGAACCACCGATTTCTGTGTTGCCTAGAACTGGAGGATATATTTTGTGTGTGTGGGGTGTGTGTGTGGGAGGGGGGGGGGGGGGGGGGGGGGGGGGATATAGTGGCTCACTCTGATGGAGAGCCACTATATTTTCACACCCAGTCTTAAGGGCCACATTGTACTCTAAAACACAGAAAAGTAGCAAAAATAGCCGATCTACAAGCTCAGGAAAGTTGTTGTTTCAACTTTGGTTCAGAGGGTTATTGAATGTCACCCTGGCCAACAATGTGGGACAACAGAGTTATGTTCAGGCTGTTTATTTTCAGTTGCCAAGGGATAGCATTTTTGAGCATCGGGCAAGGAGGTGGTGAGGCTTCTTCACGGTTATGGTCTTTATTCAGTGACGCATAACCAAGACCCATTGAAACTTCAGGACAAAGGGCTTTCAGGACATGATGTTACTGCTGGGCTGCCAAACAGGAACTGAATCAGGCAGGCGGTATTTATAGCAGGGCCACTAATGAGGAGGGAGTGAGGACAGGTGTGATTGATTGGGAGAATCCAATTCATGAAAATATAGGGAGGATTCCAATGTGAATAAAGGCAACACATCTTATTTGGGGTGAGAGTGTGAACAGGGCAGTAACTTGTTGATTAACTGTATTGGTATCACCCACTGCAGTTAACCCATTAAGACCTGGAACCACTTGAATTATTTTATGCTTTAACTACCGTATTAAATAATAGCAGACATACAAGCACGGCGTAAGCTTGTATGTCTGCTATTGTTGATGCTATTTTTTTCTATAAATGTTTCCTAAATCCCAAAGAGGTTTCAGGAAAACCTATGTTTCTATGTCAGTGGTGCTCAAACGTTTGACATTTTACATCAAGGACCCCCACAACCCATCAGCATCCTCCCCAGCATATTTAAGATTGCGGAGAAGTGGGTTGCTAAGCAAATGATTAAATATCTCAATAAGGGGGAGACACCACTCCACCCAATGCAATTTGGCTTTCGAACACAACACTCAACTGAAACGGCAAATAGTGTATTCATTGAAAGAACTAAGAAGAGTCTGGATACAAACCCATATGTAGGTGCTGTGTTTCTGGACTTCCGACAGGCTTTTGACACCGTGAATCACCACGTCCTCCTCACAAAACTATCATACTTCAATTAGTTGGATACAATCATACTTATCAAACCGCAAACAGTGTGTGGTGATAAACGGTGTCCAGTCCCCGTATGTTGATAATCCAGTAGGAGTTCCACAGGGATCCATTTTAGGCCCTTTATTGTTTTCTTTATATATCAATGATTTACCGGATGTGTGCCCAGATTGCAATGTACAAATGTATGCCGATGATGCCGTCATCACTGTCCATGGCAAGACCACTGAGCAAATCTCTGAGAGTCTAACTAGTGCACTCGACAGGGTACACACCTGGCTAGGCAACGCCTGCCTCATGCTCAATGTGTAGAAAACAGTGTTTATGTTGTTCAGCAAGAGACCAGTCGGTCCGGGTACTAACGTATAATTTGTTTTTCTCTTCAAAATAAAACTCGAAAAAGGCCAAATTTCCATTTTTAACTTTAAAATGTAAAATAAAAAACAGAAAACAGGACCATAGACCGTTTTTCTAAATGTCTGTAAACATTGGAAATCAGGTTGAACAAAGTTGAAAAACGCTCTGTTTTCCTTTAACACATACACAGCCATTTACAATATGCGTTTGCGCCTATCCTGCCAGGAAATTATTAATTTTTCAGAGTCACAGTAGATCTCCCTTATATGCATGACATATTGGTAGGCTGTAGTCTATATAGTGTACACTAGATGTCGCCAGCGATTAAGGTCTCTGGCGATTGCTAGAAGGCCTCAAATTAGCAACCAGTCCATTCACTTAGCATTAGCGTTAGCATGGAACGGCCCGGGACCCGTGCACGCCATCCGCGCTCTTAAAAAAAAAAAAAAAGTATCGACTATGTGCCTTAGATGCCCAATTGACGCACAGAGCCTTCAAACCGGATCAAGATCCGACGTTTAGAACGTGAGATAGAGCCGAGTTGCTGTAATGGTTTCCAATGTAAAATATATGCTCGGGTACATGATTGACACGCTCGATTTCCGGTTTCCGGCGATGACGTCACTTCCATCGCAGAATCCTTGCTGAAGCTTATATGAAGCTAGAATGGTCATTTATAGCTCAAAAAATGTCAAAAAAATACCAAAATCATCAGAAAATGATCCCCAAGGCGACGTTTGGCGATCTGGCACGGTTTGGCGTCCCCAAAATGGCGATGAAAGGTGATTTGGCAAAGCCATTTGTGTTTTCTTAATTTCCCTTCAAAAACAGAAAACAGAACACTGACCCCCGTGTTCCGTTGTTATATTATCCATCTGCACTCAAAGTCAAGTGCAACAGACGGCTTGTTCCATAGTTCGCTTTGATTCACCGTCATTGTCAATGAAACCAACCAAAAGGACGTGGCGGAGGACCTTCAAAATAAAAGTCACGCCAGCTGAGCTACCTACTTGATTTATGCCATTCCTGGACTATGCTGTGAAGCCTTGCCTAAATAAAGCTGCTGCAAACTCCTACCTCATCATCTCTTTTAGTGAAGGTTCTATATTTCTTTCTTTTATATTTAGTGTGAATTTCTTATTTATCAGCTATAATAAGTTAACCTCAGAGTTGTTAACAGTTTTGGTGTCACTGCAACCCTGGTTGGCCAGGAAACACATGTTGACTGACGGCTTGACGTAAAGATGTCAGTCGCAACCCGCTATGTGTATAAAACCTGCTTATCTCTGTGTTAGCGTAGGAAGAACTGATCTGGAACCATGCCTTTCCAATGCTTAACATTCCTTCCTGGAATAAACCCAAATACTATTATACCTAGGATGTTTCTCCATTTATTGATGTAAATAGTTATTTCATTGTCGGATAGGGTAATCAAAATGAAGCTGTTAGGGGGGTCTGCGGCCAAATACATGTAATTTTGGGGGTCCGACTTCTCTCAGAATCTCAGACATTTGAACACTGTCACCTAAAGTTTTGAGAAGAAGATGGCACAGCAGCCGCAGCCGTTAGGCATTGTGATGGTCCTGAAGGTTATCCTGCCGGGGCCCAACCGGCCACACTGGTCCAGGGCTCCGGGTCCATTAAGGCCCAGACGTTATCCCCCCCCCCCCCCCTTCCCACCCGTGCTGCTTGGTTATGCAGCTGCACTGGGACAAGGGCTCGTGGCCCAGGCCCCAGCCATTGCTCCAGCCCCAGCCCCACAGTAGGCTCCAGGATTGACAAGAAGGCCAGGTTCAGGGCCCCTCCCCTCCCCATCCTTGCATAACACACACACACACACACACACACACACACACACACACACACACACACACACACACACACACACACACACACGTTATGGCCACGTTCAGGCCCCCCCCCCCCCTCCATGCAACACACACACACACACACACACACACACACACACACACACACACACACACACACACACACACACCATAATAATACATGTTTTACAAAAAAATAAAATAAATAAATAAAGATTTGGGGGTCCTGTCAGAAATACTGCTCTTAGAAGGATTTAGAAAGCATTTATAGAATTG
This sequence comes from Nannobrachium achirus, assembly GCF_963921795.1. Classification (NCBI taxonomy): domain Eukaryota; kingdom Metazoa; phylum Chordata; class Actinopteri; order Myctophiformes; family Myctophidae; genus Nannobrachium; species Nannobrachium achirus. Next base: position 48,060,149 of record NC_137831.1, on the reverse strand, counting down.
GGTCAAAATATGTCAAAGGTTTGCACACATTTTCAAAAATAGCAGATCCACAAGCTCGCAGTGCTTGTGTTTGGTGATGGTTCATTTTTCAGGTGCCAAACTAGCTAGTAGCCACATGTGTGACTGCTTAATCATCAGCCATCCCTGCAGGAGGATTTTGAAGAGTTTTAGGCCTCAAGTTAAATATGATTCATCTCAAATCTGAAACATATAGCCACAATCTGATTGAGTCAGGTTGGTTTTATGCAGTCTGAACAAGGTTAAAGGGGCGAACCACCAATTTCTGTGTTGACTAGAACTGGAGGATATATATATATATATATATATATATATATATATTTTTTTTTTTTTTTTTTTTTTTTTGGGGGGGGGGGGGGGTTGTATTGCAAAGTACACCGTGACATTGAAAATGGGTGGTTGTTGAGCAACTCTGATGGAGAGAGCCACTATATTTTCACACCCAGTCTAAAGGGCCACATTGCGCACTCAAACACAAAAGTAGCAAAAATAGCCGATCTACAAGCTCAGATAAGTGGTTGTTTCTACTTTGGTTCAGAGGGTTATTGAATGTCACCCTGGCCACATCGGCAACAATGAGGGACAACAGAGTTCTGTTTATGCTGTTTATTTTCAATTGCCAAGGGATAGCAGTTTTGAGCATCGGGCAAGGAGGTGGTGAGGCTTCTTCACGGTTATGGTCTTTATTCAGTGACGCATAACCAAGGCCCATTGAGACTTCAGGTCAGGACAAAGGGCTTTCAGGACATGATGTTGCTGCTGGGCTGCCAAACAGGAACTGTAGCCAGACAGGTGGTATTTATAGCAGGGCCACTAATGAGGAGGGAGTGAGGACAGGTGTGATTGATTGGGAGAATCCAATTCATGAAAATATAGGGAGGATTCCAATGTGAATAAAGGCAACACATCTTATTTGGGGTGAGAGTGTGAACAGGGCAGTAACTTGTTGTTTAACTGTATTGGTATCACCCACTGCAGTTAACCCATTAAGACCTGGAACCACTTGAATTATTTTATGCTTTAACTACCGTATTAAATAATAGCAGACATACAAGCACGGCGTAAGCTTGTATGTCTGCTATTGTTGATGCTATTTTTTTCTATAAACCTCTTGGGAAACCTCTTGGGATTTAGGAAACATTTAATGTTTCCTAAATCCCAAGAGGTTTCAGGAAAACCTATGTTTCTATGTCAGTGGTGCTCAAACATTTAACATTTTACATCAAGGACCCCCACAATTCACCGTTTGTCAGCCTTCTGATTGGTCCCTGAGACTCCCTGACTGGCCAACCAGAAAAAACATTCACTTTTTGCTATCGGGGGTGGAGTTTGTGCAGTGGAGAATGTTGAATGTGGCTTTCAACAACTGTCCGCTCTGCGCGACACGGCATTCGCCCGGTACGGCCGCGGTAGGTGATAGCGATCACGCTCATCATAATGAATAAGCTTCAACAAACTAGTTCACATGGACCTTATCAATGGTCTAAGAGTCACGATTGGGTGCATATATTTTAAATGGGCAGAATTACGAAAAGCCAGCCTATTATGTGAGGAGAACAGATTATAGTTCTCCTCTTCCTACCCAAGATGCAATGCGCTTTCTATTTCTATTTCTATTCTCTCTCTGATCCAGAGGATTAAACTAATTAAAACATATATTTTCGGGGGGAAAACTACTGTTTTGCTATGTAATTACTGTACCTTTTTCTTCCCTTTTTATTAATATCACGTAGATGTGTTTTCTTTGGTACTTTATATAGCTGTAATGAGGCTATGAAAAAAATAAAAAGTCCCATTCATTGCCACTATAAAAGAATCTGCAATGGGTGATTCTGTCCCACTGGGATTAAACAAATTAAAACATATATTTTCGGGGAAACCCCCTGTTTTGCAATGTAACTACTGTACCTTTGTCTTCCCTTTTTATTAATATCACCTAGATGTTTTTCCTTTGGTACTTTATATAGCTGTAATGAGGCTATGAAAAAATAAAAAATCCCATTCACTGCCACTATAAAAACAATCTGCCCAGGGAAAATGTCCCAGCCTAGTAACAGGGCAGAATGGGGCGGGATTTGCAAACTAGTGAATTATATGTATTTGGCCACGGACCCCCATCTCAAAATATTCCAGTGACCCACAGAAGCAAATTTTTAGTTACAAACGTTCCCTTTATATATACATACATGTATTCAAAGTTCCTTTATTGTTATAAGTTGGACAGACAGACCCTCTTATGCGCCCAAGCTTCCTATCAGATGCTGTCGCCTGCCCTCAATGGCCTCGCAAGGCAGACTATTTAAATTGTGATGCCATGTAATTAATACAAAAGATTAAATATAGCTGCAAGCAGCGATAAAGTGGCCAACAGGAAAAGCTAAAGAAAGCAGCAAGGAGAAAAAAAAATCAGGAAAGGTGGGAAAATAAATCAAAGAAAAACTAGAAGCAGTGCTAATTCGAGTGCTAAGTCTCCCCCAGGTCAGGTAGGTTATTGTATCCTCCTGGTGGCGCTATAATAGGCCTATGTGAAAAGGGTGCCATGTGTTATTGGGCCTTTCACAGCAATCGGACGCTGAATTCGTGATTTGAGTCATTTTGTTCTACAAATGTGTTTAGCAAAAGTTGACCTGCTGGTGGCGCTATAACAGGCCAATGTGAAAAGGGTGACATTTGTTCCTTGACCTAGTGGGAATGTGCATGCAAGATTTCACACACATTGCAGGCTGCGTTCATGATTTGTGGCCATTTGTTGTCGGCCTGGCGGAGACAACAAACGGCTTCTCACATCACTGAATTGACCATTAACTATTCACCTGGACAGTTTATATCATTTTAATCCTTGGCCATCAAAACATAGGTGTAGACATCACATATTCTGTAATAGGCTATCCTGCTTGGTTCAGGAGTTATGATGCAAAATACATTATTTGGTAATGGCAGATATCAAAATAGTCACCATGGCCACTAGGGTGTGTTTTTGTGATGGCTACCCTTGCAGATATCGACCCCGGGCAGGGTTTGAACCCCCAACAATCAGCGTGAAAGGTATATGCTCTAACCACTACACTAATAGTGCAGCCACAGCCTTTTTATCAGTCATGTTTATTGCAATAGAAAACATTCTTTGTAGACTTATGGATAAAATACCTTCTTTACAAGTGCAGATGGAATGAAAACACTCCTGTCATATGTTTAAATAGACATGTGGGAAATGGCTGTATACTAGTATACACGAAAGAAATAAGCTTCATGCTGTCATTTTGTTTTCAAAGGTACATTTTGGAGGTCAAGGTGCTATTATTAAAGACCTTAAATTATGCCAACAGGGAAAACTCCTTCTCAGCTTAATAGATATTTAGCAGGGAAGAATAAAGAACACCTATATCTATGACAAGGATGAGGAATCAAACCCTTTACCTTTGTATATTTGTAAAGAATATTGAGAAAAATCAGAGAAAATGTCAGACGATTGGATTAAAATGCTTTTTATTAAACAATAGGGAAGATACGGGTAATTCTGATTGAGTGTACAATATTGTGAAGTCTGTGAGCCATCAGTAGGCACTTTATTTTTTAAATCTGAACGTTTGTCTAGACGTTTGTGGCAAATGGGCTCAATAGGCCTGGGGCCAATTCTGATATCTTCACAAATTGGTACCACCCAAGGTGACCGTACATTTTTTACATTTTTGACTTCCTACATGTCTCTAGTTTACATTTTGTTATGATAACCCTTTCTGAGACCCAGCTTAATTGATGTTATCACCCGCTAGAGTCGGTCTCCCATCGACTTTCTATACAGGAGGAAAATACCCTGAAAACCTTTTTTTTCTGGGTATTTAAGTAGGATGTGAGGGGTCTAACTAGGGGTTTGTCTTGATGCTGAATCCATTGCAAGCATTTGTTTTGCAGGAAAAACATTCCCTGGGCTACAAATGGCCACAGAAAGCGATGGTTTAGTGATGAAAAATGATGAGTCATCACTTTTCATCAGTTTCATCAGTTTTGTGGGCGTCTTCTGTGGCCATTTGTAGCCCAAGGAATGTTTTTTGTGCAAAACAAATGCTTGCAATGGATTCAGTATCATGACAAACCCCTAGTTAGACCCCTCACATCCTACTTAAATATCCAGAAAAAAAAGTTTTCTGGGTATTTTCCTCCTGTATAGAAAGTCGATGGGAGACCGACTCTAGCGGCTGATAACATCAATTAAGCTGGGTCTCAGAAAGGGTTATCATACCAAAATGTAAACTAGAGACATGTAGGAAGTCAAAAATGTAAAAAATGTACGGTCACCTTGGGTGGTACCAATTTGTGAAGATATCAGAATTGGCCCCAGGCCTACAACTGCTCAACACCACGTTGAGGTGGATACATGACGATCGTGAGCGACACAATGGATAATGGATTGCATTTTTTAATAATAGAGTTTTAAACTGGCGCTGCGGACCCCCATTTCACGAACAAAATGGAGCCTCGAGGCCGAGGGAGGGACGACTTCCGCGTGCTGTCTCTGTCAAACCAAGTCCATGGGCTTTGGTATTTAGGAAAAAGTATATTTAAGATGATATTTCAACATGATAAACTATAGTTTGGTCACTTACGGCTTTCAATGACACGTCCATTCGTCCAATCGCTAAAGAATGAGAAAAGCCTGTCTCGTCACTTAATTTGAACAGGATGAATGATGATCATTGCCTGCAATTTGTGCGAGGTCAAGTTACATTATTAAAAGACTAAAAGGACAAATTCGAAGGAAAACAATTCATATTCCTTGGTTTCAAACTTTAAATACACGAATGATAACAGATATTTATGATATCATTATGTGTTTTAGGTAATACCTACGACGAAGAGTAGCCCACTGAGCATTTTTTGGTCTTTTAGGGCTTAGATTAGTTTAGATTAGACATTGATTAGACATAGACTGTCTATATAGCCGTTGAAATAATGTCTAATAAATGTCTAATCTAAGCTTAAACGTATAAAAACTTTCACCTTTTTAAGATGTAATAGGAATATGGCTCACTAACCCTAACCTTATCTCTTTCATTCGCATATTTAGTAACTGATCATCGTTATTAAACATCATACCCTAGTATAGCATAATAGTCATAAATATGTTTTCATTATTAGGCTATTATTATTGTTATTATTATTGCCCATATAAAAAAAGGTTACGATTATGACGTCACCTTTAAACCAGGCCTCGTCTGTTTACAATAGCATCTGCTAGCCATTTAGCTCAATGCAAACCATCGTCCATCGTCCAGCTTCACTAGTTCGGATTTTGATTCGGAAATGTTGTGTGTGGCGTCTGTGTACGATCCGTTGCCCAGACCGATGGTGGTTTTAGACGATCAAGCACGAATTGAACGGTAACGAGCACATATCAGATCAGCGGCCCTCCCGCTGATCTCCCGTTGTGAATCAATGGAGCGAAGTCACCCATCCATCCTTGAAAAGTGATTTATTCTGGAGGTTTTGGTGTTGCGATGGCGCACTCTAGTGGTCTTTTTGGTGGTGGTTTATCATCATGGCTTTGAAAGCAATGAAATTGTACCCTATCATGTTCATAAAATATAGCTATTTCCCGGCAGATTTAGCGCAAATCCATGATTTAAGTTCGCAGGGAATGGGTTTAATATTAATATTGTTATTTGTTTAAGACAATTTGATGACGGGTCATCCATCAATAGGGGACTGTCATCAAATTACTGGAATAGCAATAGGATTAAAACTAATAAATCTCCATCAGTTAATGGAGAGAGAAGAGGAAAAATAAAAAAAGATGTGACTGTGCCCCCTGTGGGTCTTGTTTCCATGGTGGTCCATTATTATTGCACTCAATTCATCATTCAGACATAGAACAGACAGGCTCTAATGATTCCATGTTGTCTCAGGTTACTTCACTGCTCCCCAGAAGGGGGCGTACCAGTTCACCTTCACCACGCAGAGCAGCCGCACTCCTTACCTCTCAGGGGCCAAGCTGATGAAGAACGGTGAGCTTCAAGTCAGCATCTGGGAACGGAAGGAAGATGAAGGCACCCTGAGTGGAGCTGTGATTCTGTCTCTCAATGCCAGAGACACAGTGAATGTGGTCACTTGGGGGAACGATTATCAAGTATATGACAATAGATTCCACCACACTACTTTCAGTGGCTTCCTGCTCTTCCCACTGTAGACGTTCTGTACTGCAGACCAAGGGTTCTCTACCTGTTCAGGACATGACCCCCCCCCCCCCCCCCCCCCCAAACAAACACACACACACACACACACACACACACACACACACACACACACACACACACACACACACACACACACACGCGCGCGCGCGCACACGCGCACACACACGCGCACACGCACACACACACACACACACACACACGCATTTGAAATAAAGTGTTTGAACTGCATGCCCCCCCCCCAATAAATAATAATAATAATAATAAAATAAAAATACATAATCATATTTGAACTGGGGACCACTCAAAATAATAGTTTTTCGTCAATAAATCGACAAAATCATATTAATGTGAATGGTTTTAACAACACAGCTCATGTGTATTTTCAGATGATAAATCATATTAATGTGGGGGTCGTTGACATGCAGAAGAGTGAGAACCACTGGTGTGTACTGTGCAGATGAACACAGCAGGAAGTGTAGAAAATAATGATTTTTGTTTTCCAGGTGCAGATAAAACACCTTCTATCCAAAAAGTAGCGAAGCCTTTCTCGCATTTCATTTATAATTACTCTTAAAGGAGTATTTCACTTTAAAACACGTCTGGGGTCATTTTAACGTCCACTCAGGCTTTTGTTTTTCACCACAGACAGTTTTTTTATAAGTTGTTTGATCCATTTTAACCATCCCGGCGATTAATATTGTCCTAATTTTTGTGGGGTTTTTTTATTTTCTTTTTCAATTACCCTACTTTCATATCTATATTTTTTGTTTTATTAAATACATATTCTCTATTTAAATATTGAACTTTAAAACGGTGTGGGCTGAAACACAAAAGCCTGCGTAGACATTAAAATGACCCCAGGAGTGTTTTGAAGTGAAATGTCCCTTTAATTGACCTTACCTATAATAGTGTGGTCTTGATTTTATTAGTTCATGTATACTTGTTGTTTGGCGCTTACATTAAAGTACTTTATTCTGCTGTATTTTCCTTCTAAATAAATCATACACTGAGCATTCAAGATGTGTGGCCTCCCTTCAATCAACTTTACCATTTAGTTGTTTAGTTTTTTAGCCCAAGGACCCCTTAGCTGAGAGAGAGAAGCAGGGACCCCTTAGCTGAGAGAGAGATGAAGCAGGGACCCCTTAGCTGAGAGAGAGATGAAGCAGGGATGATCAAATGTATTAAACATTATGACACCATGATTTAACCCTGCATGGCCCATGCACTGTCGCTTTTTGGACACATTTCTATTTTATCAAAAAAAGAGTTTAAATAATTTGTTTTCCTGTTCTTTTCCCCCCTAAACATCACCATTGGATCCTATTGTTTAGTATTACAATGCCACTGGCCGCGATGTTTGCAGAGGCTGACATTCACACAACTTCAAGATCTCTGGACGAACAACATCTCACTTTTTCACTGAAGTAAAATGCCTGTATTTTTTTTTGATGGTCATTAGAATGTCTAGAACATGTATTATGTTATTATTGTGAAAAATATCCCCCAATTGTAAAAAGAGAGCATGATTTATAATTTATGGCTATAACCTTATGTAACGGGGCTCTGCCTGTCTGTATTTGATGAAGGTATCTATGGTGTAGTTCTGATGACAAGGCCATACAAGACTTGCTCTCACCCAGGCTGTCTTTACTTTGGATCTGGTATGACAATATGAAACACACACTGGTGGTCATCCACAGAGCAGCAGCAGTAGCACACAGTACACAAACCTCCAGCATAGAATTCACTTCCTCTCTGGCTGCAATCACACATAAGTGTGAGACATCTTCTCCGTATCGTCTGAGAATGAGGGGAGGAGGGGAGGTCCAATTCATTTTCTATGTGAGTCAAGTGGTTTCATGTCGTTGCCGCGACTGCGTATTTCCCGGTGAACCTGTGCGCAAAGGTGGGGGCCGATGGGCAAGAAGGGTCGCGAGCTTATGAGAAACAACTAAAACTAGAAAATATTGTTCCTTCGAAACAATTGTGGGCTCGCTTCAAGCCAGAAAACAATGGCTATAAAAGTACAAAATGTCAAGATCGCAGGCAGTGCTCTATTTGATGTCACTGACACAATCGGACGCTGCATGCATGATTTGAGGCATTTTGTTCCAAAAATGTGTTATGCAAAAGTTGACCCGCTGGTGGCGCTATAACAGGCCAATGTGAGAAGGGTGGCATCTGTTCCTTAACCTAGTTGGAATGTGCTTGCAAGATTTCACGCACATCGCAGGCTGCGTTCATGATTTGAGGTGTTTTTGGCCACTTTATCGCTGCTTGCAGCTATATGTATTATTATTATTTGTATTTTTTTGTGTGCACTTCATAGGCATGTTAGATAAAGGTCCTTAGATTGTGTGTAGAATGTTTCACGCAAATTGCAAAAAAAAAAGATCCTAGAATAAAAACGGGTTAAAGCGTTTCACAAACTTCTCAAAATGATATAGCGCCAATTGGGGTAAGATTGGTTTTAGTGATATTTGGACTAACACTCTACATCTTTGCCAAATGCCATGAACATGTTACTTTGCATGTATGATTTAGAGGCAGGAGAATAATTTGCATAAAACTGCAATATTCATTGAATTATTAAAAAAGCATGTTTCAATTTAAAAAAAAATCCGATCCGACAGATCAATATCTGTCGGATCGGATGTCCAATGTCCAAAGTTCATGTAAAAAAGGTTTTGTGCACGTGACTCGAAAATTCCAGAATAAAAGCGGGTTTAAGCGTTTTACAAACTGCTCAAAATGGCGGAAAATCTAAGGGCGGAGCTTACTTAACAAAGACACAGATGTCTTCCGCTTGAGTCAAAGCACGCGTGTAACAAGTTGCATGTATTCAAACAATACGAGTCATGAATTATGCCCTTTTAAAGTTTGAATTTTCAAACGCTTTGTATAGTGCCCCCTTTGGCCAATTGGAATAAGATTGGTTTCAGTGATATTTTGACTAACCCTCTACATCTTTGCCAAATGCCATGAACGTGTAACTTTGCATGTATGATTTAGAGGCAAAAGAATAATTTGCATACAACTGCAATATTCAGTGAATTATTAAAAAATAATGTTTCACAAAAAATCTGGTTGATCAGTTTGACCGTATTGGTCCAAAGTTCATGTAAAAAAAGTTTTGTGCGCGTAACGCAAAAATCGCAGGAGGAGATAGATTTTTGCTGTTTTTCATATAATTAAAAATTTTGGGGGATCTAAAGGTCAGAGGTTAAATTCAGAGTGTAAAAGTTGTTCGGCATGAGGAGACGCGTGTATACAGGTTTCATGGCTGTACCTCAAACAGAGCATGAGCTATACCTGTTCAAAGTTCGCACTTTCGAAGGCTTCCTACAGCGCCACCATTTGGCCGATTGCTGTAAAAAGTAATAGCACACGTCGCCACAGTAAGCTGAACATGTTTTTATTTTCATTTTCTGTCTAAGTATGTAGGAGTAGAAAGGTGCAAACGTTTTGAGGAGAACTGTTGACTGACTGACTGCCAGCCTGATAGATAAATAATGACAATATCTAAAGTGTGCTCGCCTTACAGGCGAGCCCACAATAAGACCTTAAAACCTGGCGAAAACAGACTTTGCGTGTGTAACGGAGGTGATCCGAACCTCCCCACCCGGGTTCGTACCCGGGTCTCCCACGCGAAAGTCCAATATCTTAACCACTAGACCAAAGAGACATCTCTTTGGCCCGGGGGAGATACTAGACTTTTGAGGCTTCAAGGCTGGGGCTGCAACTCTCTCCGTCACACTCACCCCCCTTTGACCTCCTCCTACGGGGAAGCCCGAATCCGGGTCACGGCACCAATGTAACGGAGGTGATCCGAACCTCCCCACCCGGCTTCGAACCCGGGTCTCCCGCGTGAAAGTCCAACATCTTAACCACTAGACCAAAGAGACATCTCTTTGGCCCGGGGGAGATACTAGACTTTTGAGGCTTCAAGGCTGGGGCTGCAACTCTCTCCGTCACACGTGCATTAGCGGAAGATGATGATAAAGGAAATCATTACATGGAAAACATTAAATTAACTTCTGAAAAGCCTACATGGCCTTAAAACATGGCAAAAACAGTTGCGTGCATTAGCGCAAGATTAGATGAGGATAAAGGAAATCATTAAATGGAAAACATTAAATTAACTTCTGAAAAGGCTTCTAGGCCTACACTAGCCTACTAAAAACTAGTGGAACCGCGATCTTGCCACACGTGAATAATTGTGGTTGTAAACAATAACACAGACAATAAAAATCCTTAGTCTAGTTGTGGGAAGAAAAGGTTATCATCATGGCCCAAAATAACTTTTAAATATCTTGCAATTGGCGACGAGTCTCTTACTAAATCGGCAAGAGTGCCTCTCATTCTCAGTACATATAGGCTAAGCTATATAACCTCTCCATCATCAGCAATAGTCAGTGGTGCGTGTTCCCCACACTCCCAAGCCCCCACCGTTGCGCTTAGGTTCACCGGGAAATACGTTGCCGTGTCTCTTGCTCAACCGAAGGCTGTCTTTGGGCCAAGAGATTTGCAAGAGACAAAAAACCATGTGACCTTCATTGAGAATGAATTGGACCCACCCTCTCCCCCTCATTCTTAAAAGACACGGACACGATAGCTCTCGCAAATGTTTGGACGTTACCTCAGAGGCCTACTTTAGTAGGCCAACAAATGTGATCGTATGGTGAGTAAGTGATTAACACTTTCCTTTTTCCATAGATAGAGCATCTAACACAGTGAGAGCATATATATATATATATATATATATATATATATATATATAGGCCTATTCATAGCAAACATACTGTACAGAACATTGCAAAATTGCACAAAGGACTACACAAAATGGAGTACAAATACAAAATAGCCCATGGAAGATAATGACAAGTAAACAATAATATGTGAGTCTCACATTCAACAAAGCCTACCTGGTAAACAAACATAAATGAGACACCCAGTGGTCATCTGCAGCACTGCAGCTTACAGTACACACATCTGTAACACAGAGAGAACATGTTTAATATAAAACATAAAACATAAAACATAAAATACATTTATTGTTTAAGACAGAGAGAAGATGATGAACATAAAATGTATTTATTGCTCCTACCATAGAGTATATAAATACATATATATAATATTAGAGTTGTCATGCTCCTACCATAGAGTATGTAAATAATAATATTAGAGTTGTCGTGCTCCAACATGCAGCATGGAACTCACTTCCTCTGCTGAAGCAAACTAGAAAAGAACATTTCTAAGAAATTTTAAGTGTGCCTGCAGCTCGCTAAGTGTGTGCAACCTTGTATAGCAGTTGGTGTTAGCATTAGCATTTTGCATTAACATTAAAATCATTATTAGATTTTTTTACATCAGCATTTTTATCATTAGCTTTAACATTACATTTTTTTTAGCATTAAGATATTTCTTAACATTAGCATTTGTTAGCATTAGCATTAGCATTTGTTGGCATTAGCATGTATTAGCATTTTTTAGCATTAGCATTATCATTTGTTAGCATTAGCATTTGTTAGCATTAGCATGTATTAGCATTAGCATTTGTTAACATTAGCATTTGTTAGCATTAGCATGTGTTAGCATTAGCATTAGCATGTGTTAGCATTAGCATTTGTTAGCATTAGCATTTGTTAGCATTAGCATTTGTTAGAATTACCATTTTTTAGCATTAGCATGTGTTAGCATTAGCATGTGTTAGCATTAGCATTTGTTAGCATTAGCATGTGTTAACATTAGCATTTGTTAGCATTAGCATTTGTTAGTATTAGCATTTTGGGACCACCCACCGAGTTTGTGACCAGTAAAGTGTTGGGAAGTGGAGATATGGCTGTTTAAAGCCCAGCCAATAGGAAGGCAGAGGGGGCGGGGCTTAAGCATTTACAGATAGTTCCTACTTGCCATGTAGCCTGGGATCGCTTCCAATTTCGGGCTTTTGATCCGGTCGGGAGCGGATGATGTCCCACGTCATTTTGTATTCAAAACGGACTACAATTTGGTCGGAACTACCGACCGGAATCAGTTTTAACCTGATTTTGCGCATACGCTAACTGTGATAAAACTGATTCCGTTCGGTAGTTCCGGCCAAAGTGTAGTCCGTTTTGAATACAAAATGACGTAAGATATCATCCGGTCTAGACCGGATCAGACGACCTGTTTAGTAAACGAATACCAGGCTTTCTCTCAGGAAAGCCTGGTGAGGCGAGGTTACTTGCCATGTAAGTACACACAGCGAGTTTCGAGATGGTACCATGCTGCAAACTGGAGATAAAGCTGTTTAAAGCTAAGCCAATAGGAAGATAGGGGCAGGGCTTAATAGGGGCAGGGCTTAATAGGGGCGGGGCTTAAGTATTAAGTCCCTATTGGCCGTTTAAGTCCAGACACCAACTTTCAAGACGGTACCATGCTGTGAACTGGAGTAGTGGCTGTTTAAAACCCAGCCAATAGGAATACAGAGGGGGCACTTCCTGTTTGGCGAAGGAAGCACCAATTAAGGTTAAGGATTCTTAATCAAGGCATATGGCGCCACCCAAGCGTCTGTATGACAAACGGTTGATGAGATATAGGGTCACTTCCTGTTTGGTGAGGGGCACTTCCTGTTTGGCCAAATAGGCCCCGATTAAGGTTAAGGATTCTTAATCAAGGCATATGGCGCCACCCACGCGTCTGTACAACAAACGGTTGTTGAGATATAGGGTCACTTCCTGTTTGGTGAGGGGCACTTCCTGTTTGGCGAAATAGGCCCCAATTAAGGTTAAGGACTCTTAATCAAGTCATTTGACGCCACCCACGAGTCTGTACGACAAACGGTTGATGAGATGAAGGGTCACTTCCTGTTTGGTGAGGGGCACTTCCTGTTTGGCGAAATAGGCCCCAATTAAGGTTAAGGACTCTTAATCAAGTCATTTGACACCACACACATCTGTACGACAAACGGTTCATGAGATAAAGGGTCACTTCCTGTTTGGTGAGGGGCACTTCCTGTTTGGCGAAATAGGCTCCAATTAAGGTTAATAAGGACTCTTAATCAAGTCATTAGTATGACATCACACTGCTTGGTGTGTGCCGTCAGGGTCATTTGTGTACGGTGTGATGTCATACTGATGTCAGCAGTGTGATGTCATACTGATGTCAGCAGCTATGTGTCTATATATGGAGTTATGGAGTTATTGCGGCGGTTTCGTAAATCGTGTGGCAGTTATTACGTGCCGGAATTTCCCCCATTCTAAGTCAATGGGGTTTTTGGGCGTAGTTTTTTGCGAATTACGTCGCAATGGTAACGCGGATCGGAAAGAAAAGTAATAGCACACCATTCCCGGCCGAGCCGCACGTTTTGATGTATATATTGCGGCGGTGGCGTAAATCGTGCGGCAGTTATTACGTGCCGAAATTTGCAAGGAACTTAATTACTTACTTACTTAAGTATGGCGGATTACAACTAGAAAATGTGCAATTTGGGAAATTGCGAGTGTGGTTGCCTGGCGCCCCCTATGGGTCGAAATGGAAATGCTTTTGGGGATTTGTTGAGTATACCACCCCCGACTAGTGGTTAAAATGTGGTGTTGACTGGATGTTTCGTTTGTGATTTATGGCTATTTTTGGCAAAACAGGCCCCTCTCGCTAACTTCGTAAGCCTGTTCCGGACGAACGGTATGGACTCTCGAAATATCGCTTAAATATATTCATCGCATGGGTCCAGAGATCTCATGTACCGATTTTTGTGACATTTGGAGAAAATATGTGGGAAAAGGAGCAAAAAGTGTGTTTTGAAGAAAATTCAAAATGGCGGAAAATCTATCCTGACGCAAATGGGCGTGGCCTATATGGGGAGTTGCGTCATGACCCAAGGAATCCAGGGAAAAAGGAATTTTAATTTTCCGACCTACGGTTCAAGAGTTATAGGGCAAAACGTAAAGTGGGGTGTTATAGCGCCACCATGTGGCCGACTGATGTAATTTTTTTTTTATTAATTCTTACAATTATTATGAATCTCCTCTCCAAGTTTTGAAACTGTAGACCCTATGGTTTGCGAGGGAAAAATAATTGAATGTGAGTTTTTGCGATTCCCATTATAAGTCAATGGGGAAAATTAATTCACTAATAAATTAATATCAATTAAACTATACAACGATTCTCTTAGCAAAATCATAGCACACGATTCCCGATGAAGCTGGTCGATTTGACATATGGCGCGAGTGTGTGGCGCAAAAACTGTGGGCGAAGAAAGACGTCAAACTTTTGGTTACCTTAGAAAGAAATAAAGTTTCCCTAGAACTATAGTGTGTTGCCCTGTTGGGCAACCACACTAATAAGTGTTTTGCCATTGCATTGCATGGCAGGCACACTTAACACCTTCTAAGCCAAGGGGAGCCCCTTAATGTTAAAACCGTACTATATCGCACATCCCCCCAGGGACTCTCAGCCACGTCGCACATTCCCGGACTTTGTCTTTAAAACCGGAATAAAAGCTTTTGATCCGAAAATCGGCGATCGTCTAACCTTCCCTAGTCACCACTCGTGCACTGATGGCTCATGCAGACCGTGCATGAAGCAGAGGTGACGTCAGCGCCTCTCCTTCTCCAAGGCACCTTCCACCCATCCGTTTACTGTCTACACACTCGAGCTCCTCCTGCAGCCATGCTTGGGGCTATGCTAGCGAAACTTTTCAGGTCTGTTCTTCAGTCACACATGGACTATTTGCGGGGACATTTACGTGAAAGGATCGCGCACGCGAAACGCACGGGGACATCGACGATCGGCCAAAACCCCCATTCTATCCCAACGGAGATCGAGAAAATCATGGTGAGTTACTGGCCTGGGGGGAAAAAAAAAAGAAAAAACAGCGGCGCTGTTCAAGATGGAGGGGCTGCGGGGTCATGTTTATAAACATAATATTATGTCTCAGATCACAATACAATAATAGAAATTTCACGGCTAATCTACCAACCCCCATTCTATTTCGGACTGCAACGTGTTGTAATAAGTATGGCGGATTACAATAAGTGTTTTGCCATTGCGTTGCATGGCAGGCACACTTAACTATATAAGTATGGCGGATTACAATAAGTGTTTTGCCATTGCATTGCATGGCAGGCACACTTAAAGGAGTAGTTCACCCCCAAAATGATTTTTTTTCTATTGATTAGTCATGCCATGGAGACTAGAGTTCAATAATATCTTTTGGTTTTTGTCACATTCCTAAGACAAAAATTTGATTCGAGTAAATTTGCCCCCATTGATTCCGGATGGTGACCCGTTTCGAAACGGGTCACCATCCGGAATGAATGGGGGTAAATTTATTGTTATCACATTTTTGTCTTAGGAATGTGACAAAAACCAAAAAATATTATTGAACTCTAGTCTCCATGGCATGACTAATCAATAGGAAAAAAATCATTTTGGGGGTGAACTACTCCTTTAATGAAACTTTGGCGCCACATTACTCTGGCATACTTTTGCCTAGCAACGTGATTTAAACTTTAAAACGCTCACACGACTTTAGACTTTTTCCGGCCAATAGGAACAAGCTGTAATTGATTAAGCCCCGCCCCCTCTGTATTCACATTGGCTGGGCTTTAAATGGACATAACTCCAGTTCACAGCATGATACCGTCTTGAAACTTGGTGTCTGGACTTAAAAGACGAATAGGGACTTATTACTCACGCCTTCTTAAGCCCCGCCCCTATGTTCCTATTGGCTGAGCTTTAAACAGCTATAAATCCAGTTAGCAGCATGGTACCGTCTCGAAACTTGGCATGAGTACTTAGATATCCAATAGGGACACGCTGTAATGATAATCCCCGCCCCCTCTGTCTTCCTATTGGCTGAGCTTTAAACAGCTATAACTCCAGTTTGCAGCATGGTACCCTCTCAAACTCGACGGGTGGTCCGACAGACCTAACGGCTAACCGCTAATGTTAACTGCTACTTCCGCTAATGCTAAAAATGGTAATGTCAACGTTAAAGTGCTAATGCTAATATTAAAAAAATGAATGTTAATGCTACAAATGCTAATATAAAAAATGCTAATGCATACACTTTCTTTTCTAGTTATTTTTACATTTTGGAAGAAAAAAAACAACCAATTTAATATTGAGAAAAAGGACAACCTGTTCAACAGAACTCTAGTATTCTGAACTTACTAGAGGTAGGAGTAAGGGCACGGTCACACCAAACTAATATTATACATATGAGAGTGAGGATTCTGCCAATGCATTTCAATGGCAATGGAGAATCCACTCTCATAGGTAAATCAACTTTTAAAGCTTAGGTAGTAAAATAAGCAATCAGCAATAAACAGTGAAGCTTATGTTGCCAGTGTGCAGACCTTACTTTATTAAGTGTGCCTGCCATGCAACGCAATGGCAAAACACTTATTGTAATCCACCATAATTAGTTAATTAAGTGTGCCTGCCATGCAACGCAATGGCAAAACACTTATTGTAATCCGCCATACTTAATTAGGGTAGTTAATAATGATCCCACAAATTTTGGCACGTAATAACTGCCGCACAATTTACGCCACCGCCGCAATATATACATCAAAACGTGCGGCTCGGCCGGGAATGGTGTGCTATTACTTTTCTTTCCGATCCGCGTTACCATGGCGACGTAATTCGCAAAAAACGACGCCCAAAAACCCCATTAAAGGAGAGTTTCTGGGTAAAATAGACCCCCATACCTTTTTAAATGTCTTCTCCCAAGCTTGCGAGATGGTCCAGACACCCCATAGTCCAAAAGAAGCATTATAATCCATTTTTGATTTCAGCTTCTACTCGACCATGGCTCCATAATGGACCGCGTCTATTCAATGTCTAATCCGGTTATTTTTATCGCTTCAAAGTCAATTTTTTCGCTCCGTATCTGTTCCCCATACTGTATATAGTTCATCGAAGCATTTTCTTCTCCAGGGCGCAGCCATTGTTGTTGTGAAAAAGCTACTCTTTTCGAGTCTCGTTCAGCTTGAACTCCCGCCGTCTCTCGCGGGACAACAGCTTTCCACAGGTTCTGCTGCTGCTGCTCTACTCTCAGTCTTGTCCCGCGGGGGAAATTTTGGCACATAATAACTGCCACACGATTTATGCCACCTCCGCAATATATACATCAAAACGTGCGGCTCGGCCGGAAATGGTCTGCTATTACTTTTCTTTCCGATCCGCGTTACCATGGCAACGTAATTCGTAAAAAAACTATGCTCAAAAACCCCCATTGACTTTGAATGGGGGACTCTGAAAAAACCCCAGAAACTTTGGCCCCACGTTACTCTGACATACTTTTGCCTATCAACGTCACTTAAACTTTAAAATGCACACACAACTTTGGTCTTTTTCCGGCCAATAGGGATGAGCTGTAATTGATTAAGCCCCGCCCCCTCTGTAACAGGAAGTGCCCTTCGCCAAACAGGAAGTGCCTATACATCTCATGAACCGTTTGTCGTACAGACGCGTGGGTGGCGTCATATGACTTGATTAAGAGTCCTTAAGCTTAATTGGTGCTTCCTGCGCCAAACAGGAAGTGCCCTTTGCCAAACAGGAAGTGCCTCTTTATCTCATGAACCGTTTGTCGTACAGACGCGTGGGTGGTGTCATATGACTTGATTAAGAGTCCTTTTGTGGAAGTGCATGAGACGAGCAGACGGAGTACGGGAGTCTCTGAACTTTACTTCCAAACAATTCCAGTTACACACACAGGGACAACCCCTCCCTCAAGTAACCTCGTATCTCCTCCCATACCACCCAACCAGTGTCCATTCTGAGGTGCAGCCCCCCCCCCCCCCCCCCGAACGCTCAGAATTGGCATTACGTGGAACACATCAAACATTTTACCAACCCCCCAAAACAATACTACACCTAGTGTCAATAGTCTTTTTTAGGAGGTCTGACCACCCGTCCAAAACTACTGTACTTCACAGGCAACATGGAAAGGGCAGGGGTCGGGGCTGGGGGGCGTCCCCGCCGTCGACGCGGAAGGGTAGGGACCTCCATGGATGGAGGGCATGGGACAGGGGCAGACTTGGGTGGCCGGCCGCGACGTGGGGGCTGAGCCAGCTCCACCGGCTCGTCTGGGATCACGTGAGCAGGCTTGAGCCGATATCTGCTCCTTATTCCCCCCCATGTCCACCACAAAAGTCTTTGGGCCTGCCTCCAGGACCCGGAAGGGCCCATCGTAGGGAGCCTGCAGCGGAGAGCGGTGAGCATCATGGCGGATGAATACATAGCTGGCAGCCATCAGGTCCTTCGGAATATAAGACTGGGGAAGGCAGTGATGTGTGGGAACTGGAGCAAAAGCTCTCGCTGCATCCTGGAAGGCAGACCGGTGAGCTGTAGTGGACCACGGGGTCGAGGAACCCGGGAGGAACTCCCCGGGGACCCTCAGCGGCTGACCAAAGACGAGCTCTGCTGAAGAGGCCTGCAGGTCTTCTTTTGGGGCCAAACGCAGTCCCAACAGGACCCACGGCAGACGGTCGATCCAATTGCTGTCAGTAAGAGTGGCCCGGAGAGCAGCCTTCATAGAGCGGTGAAAACGCTCACACATCCCATTAGCTTTTGGGTTATAGGCCGTGGTACGGTGGAGTTTCACACCTAGTCTCTCAGCCACCACGCTCCACAGCTCAGAAGTGAACTGAGATCCCCGGTCCGACGTCAGGTCCAACGGCGTGCCGAACCGGGTCACCCAGCTGGAGATGAGCGCTCGAGCAACCGCCGCAGTCGTTGTAGATGACAGGGGAACCACCTCCGGCCACCTGGTGGTCCTGTCCACCATGGTGAGGAGGTGCGTGAAACCCTGGGAAGGGGGAAACGGGCCAACTAGGTCCACATGTACATGGTCGAACCGCCTCTCAGGGATGAGGAACGGCTCCAGGGGGGCCTTGATGTGACGGTGTATCTTGGCCCGCTGACACGACACGCAGGAGGCCGCCCAGGCCCTAACGTCCTTCCTAAGGCCTGGCCAAACGAACTTGGCCCCCACCAGCTTCACAGGCGCCTTTACCCCCGGGTGTGAAAGGGAGTGTATGGCTTCAAACACCCGGCGGCGCCAGTCCGTTGGAACCATAGGGCGTGGCTGGCCAGTGGAGACGTCGCAGAGGAGGGTGGCGCCGCTGTCGTGGAACGCCACATCCTCCAGTCGTAGTCCGGTCACAGCTGTCCTGTATGCCTGAAGGTTTGTGTCGGTGAGCTGGTCAGCTGCCATAACTGCATAATCAATGCCCAAGTGCACAGGGCTGACGCGTGCCCGGCGGGAGAGGCAGTCCGCCACCTGATTGTTTTTGCCGTCCACATGCTGAATGTCTGTAGTGAACGCCGATATAGCGGAAAGTTGACGCTGTTGACGCCCTGACCACGGCTCGGTGGTCTTGGCCATGGCAAAAGTCAAGGGCTTGTGGTCAACAAACACAGTGAACTCCCGGCCCTCCAACAAGAACCTGAAATGACGTGTGGCGAGGAAAAGGGCCAGGAGCTCCCTGTCGAACGTACTGTACTTCCTCTCGTTGTCCCGCAGCTTCTTACTGAAGAAGGCCAGAGGCTGCCAGGCGCCCGACACCCACTGCTCACACACTGCCCCTACCGCATAATCGGAGGCATCAGTTGTAAGTGCTATGGGAGCAGCAGGAGACGGGTGTGCCAGCATGGCAGCGTTGGCAAGGGCCGCCTTAGAGTCCTCGAACGCCTTGATCCGCTCCGGGGACCAGTCGACATCGTCGTTGTCTTTCTTCCCTTTCAGCGCCTCATACAGGGGGCTCATCAAGTGAGCCGCGTGGGATATGAAGCGATTATAGAAATTAACCATCCCCAAGAACTCCTGGAGAGGCTTGGTGGTGAGGGGGCGGGGAAAATCAGCAATCGCCTCCACCTTGGCAGGCAGAGGAACAGCCCCCTGGGGAGAGACATGGTGGCCTAAGAAATCAATGGCCAGCAGGCCAAACTGACATTTGGCCGGGTTCACAATAAGTCCATGCTCATTGAGCCGCTGGAACAGTTGTCGTAGATGTCCCAGATGCTCTTCTGCAGATGTGCTGGCCACGAGGATGTCATCGAGATAAACAAACAAAAATGACATTCCCCTCAGCACAGGGTCCATCAGCCGCTGGAAAGTCTGCGCTGCCCCTTTAAGACCAAACGGCATCCACAAGAACTCAAACAGTACAAACGGGGTGATGACAGCAGTCTTGGGCACGTCGAGCGGGTGGACCGGCACCTGGTGATAACCGCGGACCAAATCGATCTTAGAGAAGATGGTGGCCCCTGCCAGGTGGACGGAGAAGTCCTGGATATGTGGAACCGGGTAGCAGTCATGTGTGGTGATATTATTTAGTCGACTAAAATCACCACACGGGCGCCACTTTCCCGTCCGCCTTGGGGACCATGTGGAGAGGGGAGGCCCAGGGACTGTTGGAACGGTGCACAATGCCGAGCCGCTCCATCGTGGCAAACTCCTCCCTAGCTATTGCCAGTTTAGCAGCATCCAAGCGGCGCGCACATGCAAAAACTGGCGGCCCCACCGTGGGCATATGTTCCACCCCATGCTTGGCGACAGCGGCAGAGAAGGTGGGGACTGTCAGAGCAGGAAACTTGGCCAGAAGGCGCTGGTACAAATCCCCTGTGGCGAGCATATTGGCCAGGGCAGGCGGCCCAGGCCCCCCCAGTGAACAGGGGTACGTGTCAAATGACACAGAGTCAATAAGCCGCCGGTTTGCAACGTCAACTAAAAGTCTATGAGCACACAAAAAGTCGGCCCCCAGTATTGGCACGGACACGGAAGCAACAATAAAGTCCCAGCTAAACTGATGCCCATTGAAACACACAGTCACATACCTAGTACAAAACGTACGACGCAGGCAGGATGCTCCTCTGTGCTCCCGAATCCACCAGCAAGCGCCGACCAGAAGACGTGTCCTCAATAAACAGCAGTTCATTGATGACGCCAGTGCTCATAGCCGCTAACGAGCGCCGGCTCTGGCGTTTCCCTGGCTCTCAAAACAGCATGGTGGAATACAGCGCTTTGCCTTGGTGCCAAAACGGCGATGATAATAACACAGTCCGCTCTCATCTCTCCGCGTCTGATCCCTGCGCACAGACACAGCAGCCACCATTGGATCCGACACAGCAGCCACAACGTATTGGCGGGAGGCCAGCAGTATCCTGTCTGCTAACCCCCGGTAATCCTTGGTGCGCACAAGAGGAGAGGTGGCCAAAGCCGCGCGCACTGGAGTCGGGAGTTGCCGTAGGAACAGTTGTACAAAAAGAAACGTAGTGTCACCTGAACCAAGCAGCGCCAGCATGTTCTCCATTAGTTCAGTAGGTTTACTGTCCCCTAATCCGTTGAGTGACAGCAGACGATGTGCGCGCTCTTCGTCGGAAAGCTGGAACAATCGCAGCAGCTGCGCTTTGAGAGCGTTGTATTTTCCGTCTGTTGGTGGCTCCCTCAGGAAACCCATGACGTGGCGGGTCGTTGAGGAATCCAACATGGCGACGACATGATAGTATTTGGTGTCATCCACCGTGATTCCGCGGAGGTGAAACTGTGCTTCAATATGCTGAAACCACGGGGCAGGATCATGTTGCCAAAACTCAGGCAACTTGATTGTCACCGCATACACGGCCGGAGCAACGACAGGCACAACAACACCATGCTCTGCGTTATCATCGTCAGACATGTTCTACACTTAAACGTCAAGGTCACCACTGTGGAAGTGCATTAAATGAGACGAGCAGACGGAGTACGGGAGTCTCTGAACTTTACTTCCAAACAATTCCAGTTACACACACAGGGACAACCCCTCCCTCAAGTAACCTTGTATCTCCTCCCATACCACCCAACCAGTGTCCATTCTGAGGTGAGATACCTCCATCTAGGGTTCACCACACCTTAACCTTAATTGGGGCCTATTTCGCCAAACAGGAAGTGCCCCTCACCAAACAGGAAGTGACCCTTTATTTCATGAACCGTTTGTCGTACAGACTTGTGGGTGGTGTCAAATGCTAATGCTAACACATGCTAATGCTAACACATGCTAATGCTAACATATGCTAATGCTAACAAATGCTAATGCTAACACATGCTAACGCTAACAAATGCTAATGCTAACACATGCTAATGCTAACACATGCTAATGCTTACAAATGCTAATGCTAATGCTAATACATGTTAATGCTAACATGCTAATGCTAACAAATGCTAATGTTAACAAATGCTAATGGTAACAAATGCTAATGCTAACACATGCTAATGCTAATGCTAACAAATGCTTATACTAACAAATGCTAATGCTAACAAATGCTAATGATAAACATGCTAATGCTAATGCTAACAAATGTTAATGTTAACACATGCAAATGCTAACACATGCTAATGCTAATGTTAACAAATGCTAAATCTAACACATGCTAATGCTAATGTTAACAAATGCTAATGCTAACAAACGCTAACACATGCTAATGCTAATGCTAACAAATGCCAATGCTAACAAATGCTAATGCTAACAAATGCTAATGCTAACAAATGCTAATGTTAATGCTAATGAAAATGTTAATGTTAAATCTAATGATAAAAATGCTGATGTAAAAAATTCTAATAATGATGTTAATGTTAATGCAAAATGCTAATGCTAACACCAACTGCTATACAAGGATGCAGGCACACTTAAAATTTCTTAGAATAAGTAATGTTGCAATATATACATCAAAACGTGCGGCTCGGCCGGAAATGGGGTGCTATTACTTTTCTTTCCGATCCGCGTTACCATTGCGACGTAATTCGCAAAAAACGACGCCAAAAAACCCCATTGACTTAGAATGGAGGACATTTCGGCACGTAATAACTGCCGCACGATTTACGCCACCCCCGCAATATATACATCAAAATGTGCGGCTCGGCCTGGAATGGTGTGCTATTACTTTTCTTTCCGATCCGCGTTACCATGGCAACGTAATTCACAAAAAACTACGCGCAAAAATCCCCATTGACTTTGAATGGGGGACTCTGAAAAAACCCCAGACACTTTGGCCCCACATTACTCTGACATACTTTTGCCTAGCAACGTCACTTAAACTTTAAAATGCACACACAACTTTGGTCTTTTTCCGGCCAATAGGGATGAGCTGTAATTGATCTAAGCCCCGCCCCCTCTGTAACAGGAAGTGCCCTTCGCCAAACAGGAAGTGCCTCTATATCTCATGAAACGTTTGTCGTACAGACGCGTGGGCGGTGTCATATGACTTGATTAAGAGTCCTTAACCTTAATTGGGGCCTATTTTGCCAAACAGGAAGTGCCCCTCGCCAAACAGGAAGTGACCCTTTATCTCATGAACCGTTTGTCGTACATACACGTGGGTGGCGCCATATGACTTGATTAAGAGTCCTTAACCTTAATTGGGGCCTATTTGACCAAACAGGAAGTGCCCCTCGCCAAACAGGTAGTGACCCTATATCTCATCAACCGTTTGTCGTACAGACACATGGGTGGCGTCATATGACTTCATTAAAAGTCCTTAATCTTAATTGGTGCTTCCTTCGCCAAACAGGAAGTGCCCTTTGCCAAACAGGAAGTGCCTCTATATCCTATGAACCGTTTGTCGTACAGTCGATAATGTTAAAGCTAATGCAAAAAATGCTAATGTTAAAAAATCTAACGCTAATCTAACGCTAATGCTAACACCAAGAAAAATCGAACGCTAATGCTAACACCTACCGCTACACAAGGTTGCACACACTTAGCGAGCTGCAGGCACACTTAAAATTTCTTTGAAATTTTCTTTTCTAGTGTTACAACCAGAACTAACTGGGAAGGTCCCAAAAAAACAATCATTCATTAGTGTGTGCAATAAGTGTTAAATCATGGCTTTATATTATGAATAGTACTGTAATAACTTCTTGGTCGCCTCGTCTTGATTGTTTAAACATGACATCATGGGCCGCTATGCTCGATAACAAGCTTGATAAGCACAAAGCTCATTGATACCGGGTACTCAATACATTTATTATCGGGTTTGTAGCGGCCCCTTTTTCGGGCTCCATCCCTAGTTTTAACTGGGGACCCCTCACCCTATGAGCACTAAGTGTTGAGGCATTACATTTTGTATAACACGCGAGGCTATTTTCACAATTTCTGCCTCTAATATTTGACAATTTGTCATTTTAAAGGTATTGAAACAAGAAACAAGAACTTCGAAGAAGTTAATTTCCGGGATCAAGTTCTGCTTACGTTTCCATATAACCAGAACTAACCGGGAAGGTCCCAATAAAAAAGAGCAGCAGTGCTGCTGGCCCCGCCCCATAGGTTCCCAGAACTCAAGCTTAGTTCTACCTCAGGAGCAGGACCTAAAAAAGGTTCCAGGAACCTCGTCTGGAACCGGGCCGAACGCAATGGAAACAAAACCAGAACCAAAAAAATAGGTTCAGGTTCCTGAAAGTTCTGGGTCCACCTTGCATTGGAAAAGGTGCTATGGTACATACAGAATAAGGTGATAATAGCATTCTAAACAAATAATGTACAAACCTTAAACTAAACATGAATATTTTAAAATGTACTTTGTAACTTGAGTATTTGTTGAGTATATACATGGTTCCCACGGTCATGAAATTCCTGGAAATATTTTGAAATTAGAAAAAAAAATCCAGTACTGGAAAAGTTTTGGAATTGAATAAGGGTCCTGGAAGGTCCTGGAAAAAATAGCTATGCGTTGTCTTTGGTTATTGGTTTTGTTAATACCTCTGAAATGACAAATTCAACATTTCCTGGGCATGACGTTAAACTGCATCCGATGGTGGGGGCTTGGACCTAGGGGACAGAATGAGGGTACCCCAAACCACTATTACCTCCGGGCGGCCTCTGGCGAAGGCCGAGTACCTGACAGCTCCCCAAACCAGGGTTACGGTATGGGCAGGAGGGACTCATCAGCCTTGGCAGGCAGCCCACCTAGGAGAAGGACACTCTGAAATAAAACCAGGACTGCGAGGCTTTGCGACCCACAGCCCTTAACCAGCATTGTAAAGCCCAACATGAAGAGTCAAGTCATTTCTAATCCTATACTTCCAGCGGCGGGAGTCCGCAGGAGCTTGGCAGCGGACTGTAGTGCTGGTCCTCCTCAGGGGGGACAACATGACGACTGGACTCCAAACCTGCAAGGGAGGGCTCAGTCTGAAAACAGCACACGGTCTAATGCAATTTTGCGTTGCAGAAAACCATTTATCATGGGAACCTTCAATGCATGTACGGTCAGAGAAGATGGGAGGTTGGAGGAACTCACACACTGTGTGGAGAGCAGAGGAGTGGAGATCCTAGGTGTCCAGGAACACAGAAGGGTGCACGAGGACATTAACATCAAATACCACAGGGTTGAGAGTTACACCTTTGTCACCTCCTCGGCATGGCGGAACGAAGCTCAGGCAGCAACCGGAGGTGTGGGGCTACTGTTGAGCCCTAGAGCACGCAAGGCGCTCCGGAAAACCCACCCCTTTTCAGAGCGGATCCTCATTGCAGAGTTTGGCGGCAACCCAGTAACAACCATCATGGCAGTGTATTCACCCACCAACGTGTCGTCAGCCGAGGATGCAGAGAAGTTTTACCGGGACCTAGCAACGGCAGTTCGTAGCGTCCCTGCTCACAACTTTCTTGCTATTCTGGGTGACTTTAATGCCAGACTCGGACAAAAGGACGCCCCCTATACATTCCACGAGGACACAAACCGGAATGGAACATACCTTGCTGCCCTACTCCTGGAGCAAGAACTACTGGCTGCAAACACCATGTTCAGGAAAAGAACAGGCAAAAGATGGACCTTCCAGGACCGACCTACTGGTATGAGGCGTCAATTAGACTACATACTCGTGAGGAGGAAATGGAGGAATTCCGTCCTGAACGCGGAACCCTACAACACCTTCAACTCTGTGGGTTCGGACCACCGGGTGGTATCCATGAGAGTGCGGCTGAGCCTTAGGGTCCCAAAACCGACCCCTAGGGTACGCTATGACTGGAGGGCATTCTCCGCAAACCAAGAACTGCAAGCCCGATATGCAGCAGAGTTCAGGGACCACGTTCACATCCAAGAGGTGAAGGAGGATCCAAGCGCAGGATACATCAAGGTCATGGAAGCACACGTCGCAGCAACAGCGAGGTGTGTACCGGTGGTGCAGAAGACCAGAGGCCCTGCAAGATCGAAGCACCCGGATGTCATATCGGCGCGTCAGAAAGTAGAGGAAGCACACCGTGTATCTGATCAAGACCCGTCCGCAGAACAACGCGAGAAATTGAAAGAGGCCAAGCGACGTCTCTTCGCGGAATATGATAAAATCAAGGGAGAGGAGCTGATGCAAAAAGTCCACAGAGTGGAAGCTGCTCATGGGGAATACCAGTACAGCGAGTCATGGAAGGTGATCAATGAGATGTGTGGAAGGAAAAGACCTAAAGAGGGACAGGTGGCAGGAAACAGCCCAGAAGAGAGAGTGAACACCTGGTTCACTCACTTCAGGAACCTCCTCGGCACACACCAGACAGTGGAAGGTGCTGAGATGGACGTACCTGTAGTCCTGGGAGATCTCAACATTGATGATGGCCCTTTTACATCACGGGAGTTTGCCGAGGCAAAAGCCTCCCTTAGGCAAGGGAAAAGTGCTGGACCTGACGGCATCCCCCCCGAGGTAATCAAGCACTGCAATCTTGATGACTTCATCTTGGAGATCTGTAACCAGGCACTAGTGGAGAACATCATGCCAGAAATATGGTCTCTCTCCCACATCATCCCGGTACCAAAATCCGGAGATCTCTCAAAACCGGACAATTACCGTGGTATCAGCCTGACCTGTATCATTGCGAAAACGTTCAACCGCATGATACTCAACAGGTTAAGGAGCGCAATTGATCCCCACCTCAGAGAAAACCAAAACGGATTCCGAGAGGGGAGAACCACCTTAGCCCAGATCCTTGCGTTGAGGAGGATCATTGAAGAGGTAAAGAGGAACAATCTATCTGCGGTGCTATGCTTCATCGATTTCAGGAAGGCCTTCGACTGTGACAACGCCGGACGGTAGCAGCGAAGAGTTCAACATCCAAACCGGAGTGCTGCAGGGAGACACCCTAGCCCCCTTCCTTTTTATAGTTGTGTTGGACTATGCTCTGAGACAAGCTATGAGAGGAAAGGAGCAGGAGCTCGGCTTCACCATTACACCCAGAAGGTCTACGAGACACCCTGCCCAAACCCTCACAGACCTGGACTACGCCGATGACATCTGCCTGCTATCTGACCACGTAAGGCATGCACAAGAGCTCTTGACCAGAGTGGAGTTGGAGTGTGCTAAAGTTGGCCTCAGGCTAAATGCAAAGAAGACCGAGGTCATAGCCTACAACATCCCCCAAGAACATCTGCCCCTAACAACAACAGAAGGTACTGCACTAAAGGAGGTCACTGACTTCAAGTACCTGGGCGCATGGGTCGGCTCCACTGAAAAGGACCTTAAAGTGAGGAAAGCACTCTCCTGGAGAGCTCTTAACGGCATGACCAGTGTGTGGAAATCCAACCTCCCCAGACACATCAAGATCAGTTTCTTCTCTGCAACCGTGGAGTCCGTTCTCCTATATGGCTGTGAATGCTGGACACTAACGCAAGCCCTACAGAAGTCCCTGGACGGGTGCTACACCAGAATGTTAAGGGTGGTGCTGAACATCAACCAGGACGAGCACATTACCAACAAGCGTCTGTACGGGGAACTGCCAAGTGTATCAGAGAAGATAACAGTCAGTTATCTTCAGTTTTAAAAACATGTCAACCTATTTGAACCTATAGGTCATTCTAAAGCTACAGAATCACTTTGAAATGTGCCATAAAGGGATTCCGTGAAGTGGTAATTTACACAAATATGTGTTACAAGCTCATGTGGATTAACCATAAGCAGTAAATGTCAATTTATTGGCAACCATATTGGAAAATGTGCCGCCATAAATCAAAGATTTACAGCACCAGCAAGTGATCTAGTCCAAAGCGTAGGCCCAGTTGCAATGCAGCCATTATAAAAACTGGTGGCCATCTCGAAAATGGAGGAATTACGTGTGGCCAGATGTTGATTATCAATTAGGGTAGTCTAAATGTGATCTGTGCCAAATGTCATGCTTGTATCTCCAACTGTGGATTAACTATGAGCAGCTGTACATTTCTGTAATGTATCTGCTGCCATATTGGAAAATATGCCACCATATTGAAACCTAATGTAATTTTTTATCTTGTTTGATTGAAATACCTCTAGAACATTATTCTTAGATCAAAATGAGCTGAGAATCAAAGATTTACAGCCCCAGCAAAGTTATATAGTCCAAAACGTAGGTCCAGTTGCAGCCATTCTGAAGACTGGCGGCCATCTTGAAAAATGTTGGAATTTTGTGTGGCCAGAGGTTGATTATCAATTAGGGTCATATGAAAGTCATCTGTGCCAAATTTCATGCTTTTATCACCAACTGAACTATCATGTCAACTTTCCGCTAGACTAAAATCCATTTTTTTTATTGTGCAAGTAATATCAATCAAACTGAAGTTGGGTGGATTTGACTAAGTAAAAATGACTTAACAAAATAGATGTATCATAAAAAATGTACATTTCCAGAATTTTATAGGAGAGCACAAACAAAGTTTTGACAACATACTTAAGCAGTCTGTACTTTTATAGGGGCCACATGTAGCCACCAGGGGGCACAATAGGGGACAAATCAGGGGGCCCTGGGGTGCTAAAGGTGCACCGTTGCTCCAATCTGCACCAAACTTGTCACAACCACTGTTCAGGGGTCTACCATGACAATAGTCACACCAGGGGCCACCTCAAAGGCCACATCAGGGGCCCCAGTGTACCATATCAGGGGCCCCCGGGGGCCCCGGGGTGCCAAA
Organism: Nannobrachium achirus; assembly: GCF_963921795.1. NCBI lineage: Eukaryota > Metazoa > Chordata > Actinopteri > Myctophiformes > Myctophidae > Nannobrachium > Nannobrachium achirus. The sequence goes on along the minus strand of NC_137831.1, from coordinate 48,031,059 downwards.
GGCACACCATTGCTCCAATCTGCATCAAACTTAGCATGAACACTGTTTAAGGGTCTGCCATGACAATAGTCACACAAAGGGCTAAACAAGGGGCCCCAGTGTGCCATATCAGTGGCCCCTGGGGTCCCCAGGTGCCAAAGGCACACTGCTGCTCTGATCTGCACCAAATATGGCACAAACACTATCCATGGGTCTACCATTACAATAGTCACACCAGGGGCAACCTCACAGGCCTCTTCAGGGGCCCCAGTGTGTCATATCAGTGGCCTCTGGGTGCCCCAGGGTGCCAAAGTCACTGTTGCTCCAATCTCCACCAAACTTGTGCAGGGGTCTACCATGACAATAGTCCAGGGGCCACCTCACAGGCCACATCAGGGGCCCCAGTGACACTAGTCCAGGGGCCACCTCACAGGCCACATCAGGGGCCCCAGTGTACTATCAGGGGCCACTGGGAGCCACACGCCACATGGGGCCACATGGTAGACCCCTGAACATTCTTTGAGAAAATGTTGGTGCATAATGGGGCAACAGTGCGTCTATGGCACCCAGAGGCCCCTGGGGGCCACACATGGCCCCTGGGAGCCACACATGGCCCCTGGTGTGACTTTCCTCATGGCAGACCCCTGAACAGTGTTTGAGACACTTTTGGTGCATAATGGGGCAACAATGCGCATAATGGGGCAACAGTGCGCCTATGGCCCCCAGAGGCCCCTGGGGGCCACACATGGCCCCTGGGAGCCACAAATGGCCCCTGGCGTGACTATCTTTATGGCAGACCCCTGGAACAGTGTTTGAGACAAGTTTGGTGCATAATGGGGCAACAGTGTGCCTATGGCACCCAGAGGCCCCTGGGGGCCACACATGGCCCCTGGGAGCCACACATGGCCCCTGGTGTGACTTTCCTCATGGCACACCCCTGAACAGTGTTTGAGACACTTTTGGTGCATAATGGGGCAACAGTGCGCAAAATGGGGCAACAGTGCGCCTATGGCACCCAGAGGCCCCTGGGGGCCACACATGGCCCCTGGGAGCCACACATGGCCCCTGGTGTGACTATCTTCATGGCAGACCCCTGGAACAGTGTTTGAGACAAGTTTGGTGCATAATGGGGCAACAGTGTGCCTATGGCACCCAGAGGCCCCTGGGGGCCATACATGGCCCCTGGGAGCCACACATGGCCCCTGGTGTGACTTTCCTCATGGCAGACCCCTGAACAGTGTTTGAGACACTTTTGGTGCATAATGGGGCAACAGTGTGCATAATGGGGCAACAGTGCGCCTATGGCACCCAGAGGCCCCTGGGGGCCACACATGGCCCCTGGGAGCCACACATGGCCCCTGGTGTGACTATCTTCATGGCAGACCCCTGGAACAGTGTTTGAGAGAAGTTTGGTGCATAATGGGGCAACAGTGCGCCTGTGGTACCCAGAGGCCCCTGGGGGCCACACATGGCCCCTGGGGGCCACACATGGCCCCTGGTTTGACTATCCTCATGGCAGAACCCTGAACAGTGTTTGAGACAAGTTTGGTGCATAATGGGGCGCCATCTTGGATCATGTGGTCTAAACACGCTGCCCAATGGATTTATCTGTTTCTGCAAACAAAGAGCTATGTCACTTGTCTGTTTTTGCTACAAAACCTGATCTTTGAGGGCGTTTAGAATGGGATATATCTGCCTTAACAACAAAATTGATTCTATATTCTAATAAAACTCTAACTTAACTGTTATTTACAATAGTCAGCTCATTTTTTTCCAAAATGGCTTTTATCTGTTTTTGCAAATGAACTCTTCATATGCTTTGTAAAACATTCCTTAAATATCTATAAATCACCAGTAGATGTTATCAAGAGCCCTGATGTAAAGTGAAGACTATTCATTAGTTACGAATGTCAATGTAAAGTGAAGACTATTCATTAGTTACGAATGTCTGTTAAATATGAACAAACATGGAGGCCACATTAACAGACAGTTGACTGCCAAACCACAACCTCCATCCTTCATTTCTCACATGGCCCTCTTCTAGCGCCACCATGAGGCCGATTCTTGCAACACATTTTTGGACACTGCTCCTATACATTTTGCCCTAAAATCATGTTTTACAAAGCATAACCATGAACAAACTCGGAGGCCACATTAACAGACAGCCAAGGAGTGTATGTGTGTGCAAAGTTTGGCATGGATAGGGGCAACGTTGCCGGAGATTAGAGTATAGGACCAAAAGTGTGACATGACGGACAGACTGACAGAGGGACTGACAGACAGCCGGTGGAGGTTTTCATAGTAATTTGCGACCTAGTCTTCACTTTACATTAGGGCTCTTGATAATATCTACTAATGATTTATAGATATATTAGGAATGTTTTACAAGGTATATAGATAGCTTGTAAATGATTAGTTACTTATCTACAAATAGCATATAAATAACGCATAATCTTTAGTTACAAATGATTTATTAATCATTTATGAATGTGTATAAATGGCTTATTCATGATTAGTTTAGTACTTACTAATACCTTACTAATAACATGTAAATGATGTTTAAAAAAGTTGTACATGTTTAGGTAAACATTTACAAATGTCAACAAACAGTTTATTCATGTTTATTACTCATCTACAAACTGCTTATACATGTTTTAAATGATTTATAACAGGTCATTATTGTAAAGTGCTACCCTCACACTGAGATTTTAATATAAGGTGTAATATAGATAATGTACTATTATATAACATTAACACTGTAAACATTTAATATAAATAACACTGTACAACAAGTCATGGTGTTTTTAAAATGTTGAAAAAAGATTTTTCATTATGATGATACAACATCAAGCAATAAATATGATATTAATGTGGTCCACCGCTGCAAATAGGGTTTTTATTACTGTATATGAATGTCTATGACATGCTCTTCACAATGGAGACACACAGCAAACAGGTAATATATTTGATGTACTTTTATTGTGGAGACCAGTAAGCACATGAATATATTGAATGTACTTTTATTATGGAGAACAGTAAACATGTGAATATATTTAATGTACTTTGATTGTGGAGACCAGTAAACATGTTAATATATTCAATGTACTTCTATTATGGAGAGCATTAGTACAAGTCAGCAGGTTGAATCATGCCATCCACTCATTAGGGAGAGACTGTACGAAGAATACAGACAGAAGAATAAGTGTTAGAACATGGATAGTTAGACCATTCCTTACTATAGTTTATAAACATACAGTGGTAGCCATCCCTACTTGGACTAACGTCTGTATATTTGGTGTAGGTGACATTGGAACCATCAGACCACGCCCACCAGCCTGTCAAATAAAGCTCATTCAGTCCAATCCAGGTCAGTCCCTGTTGTTGTGGGGCAAAGATATTGATGAGGGTGTAGACATAGTTGTTCTCCTCTTCACTGTGGATGGACACCAGGTTGGCACCTTGAAACACGCAGTGCTTCTCCGCTTGGCCAAAGGTCATGTGTGTAGGGATGTACTTGTAGCAGCGATCGTTGTGCCAGAACCAGGATGCTGGACAGGATCCATTCTCTAACTGCACGTCCCCCAGCGGAGCAGCGTCCAGGGTGCCTACACACGCACGCACGCACGCACGCACGCACGCACGCACGCACACACACACACACACACACACACACACACACACACACACACACACACACACAGTTCAAGGACCCAAAATGTAGAAATCAAAGGAAACAAGGAATAAACGTAGAGGTACACTAGGTTACTTTAAGACCATTTCTAATATCTATATGTACTGTATTATGCTCTTTTTAGCAGCCATTTCCCTTTATCAGCCACAATATTATTGTGCTGGGGTGTTTCCTTGCAGAAAGATACGTCCCTCTGGCTATATTTTGATTCTGTTCTAATGTTTGTGTCGACGTACAAATGGCCGGGTGCATCCCCCCATCCCGACATGCTGCCGTTCTGTCATCCCCCCATTCAGACAACCCTATACCGCTATGGAAGTGTCGCCACTCAGACAATCAGAAGTCAATGTCTGAATGGCAGCATGTTGGAATGGAGAACGGCCCCACTAATTAGTATACTGCAGTGTTATAGCAGTGTTTAACACTTCAAATGGACATACTTCAGTGTTATAGCAGTGTTTAACACTTCAAATGGACATACTTCAGTGTTATAGCAGTGTTTAACACTTCAAATGGACATACTTCAGTGTTATAGCAGTGTTTAACACTTCAAATGGACATACTTCAGTGTTATAGTAGTGCATAGCACTTCAAATGGACAAACGTTGGTGAACATTGCTCTTATTTGCACAACAGACTGCAAAAACAATCAGGCACATGAACGAACTGTCAAAGATGAGAACGGTCCAGAGCAAAAACAATCACTAGCCGAGGATGCTTTTTACATTCTCCTTGCTCTTTTGCCTTTTGCACTCTTTCTTTCCTAAGCCATTATTACTTTTATTTTAATCTTAGATGTGTTGTGTTTTTTTGTTGTTCTGCTGTTTTGTTTAATATATACCACTGCATTGTCTGAAGGAAGCCGAACAAAAATACGTTTTACTCTTATGTACCTGTACAAAAGATGTAACAATAAAGTACAACCTTGAACCTTGAACCTTGAACATACTGTAGGACTATAGGTTTGAATGTCGCATAGCAGCCTGAACATCTAGAGCTGTAAAAGCAATGCTTCTCACCTGTGTCTTCTTTGTCTGTGGTTCCGTGGTGGTCGTGATGGTCCAGGGTCAGCTCCAACTCTGTTCCCTGGTCGTCCTGATGGTCCAGGGTCAGATGGAGCTGGACATCAGGGGCAGCCTCACACACACAGAGCAGGACGAACAGCAAAGCACCGCAAGCCTTCATCCTGAACCTCACTGACTATAGTGACACAACACAGATACACTCACTGACTAATGACGCAGAACAACTTCACTGTCTAGTAACCCAGAACAAACTAACTTCACTGTCTAGTAACACAGAACAAACTAACTTCACTGTCTAGTGACACAGAACAAACTAACTTCACTGTCTAGTAACCCAGCACACAGCGAGACTCAATGACTAGTGACACAGCTCACATGCTGTCTCATATATATATTCACCACCTCGAAAGGGAACAAAGCCCTTTCCAATACGCTGCAGGCTCACATGTAACCCTGTCCTTTAGAATAAAAGAATAAAAAAATATATGTTTTGGGGCCTTTTCTGCCTTTATTGATAGATGCATAGTAGGCTGACAGGAAACGGGGAGAGAGATGGGGGGGTGACACGCAGCAAAGGTCGTCAGTATCGGGAATCGAACCTGCGACGCTGCAGGCTAGTCTGGATTACCCCACACACACACACACACACACATACACACACACACACACACACACACACACACACACACACACACACACACACACACACACACACACACACACACACACACACACACACACACACACACATGCAGCTTTGTTCCCTTTGCGGGAATAATTGTCTCCACCGGCCGAAAGGCATGGGGAGACAATGTTTTGCACCCTCTCCGTCCGTGCGTGCCCGTGTGTCCGTACTCCGTCCTCTCCTTCTGTCTGGCTAATCTCCGGCACCGTTGCCATGATGGCAGAGAAA